>NW_016157157.1:359365-486981 GCF_001687245.7 Rhagoletis zephyria | reverse complement strand
CTGATCATTTATGTATACATTTGTCTATATCTATCTCGATTCGTTTTGGCTGTTACAAACAACCGTTATGTGAACAAAATTAATATACCCTTGTGCACAAGTGCGCTCGGGTATAAAAATCGTTCACAGCTGCTGCACTCTAACTTTTAGCATATCCGTTATTTAACAAAACTAAAATATGAAAGTAAAAATCAACAAGTTAACTGAAAGACATTCATCGCCATTTTGACATTTGGCGTAAGATTTGCATAAATATGTATGTTTGTATGTAGTATCTAAAAGTAATAATAAGCGTTGACGATTTGCTAATTACTGAAATCCTTAAGATGCTGCATTTTGTGATTATCTGCAGAGTACTTTCACTCGTTTATATTTATTTTGAAAATTTTCATTACTTTCGTATGTAAGTATACGCAGTCAAATTAGTGAGTTCGTGTAACCTTATGGCTTGCATATTTTAAGGCGATTCTGCTGGCTACAAATAAGATTAAGTTCGTTGCTGGCGCTGCAGCTGCACAGTTCATAAAGGAAGTCATTAAATGAAAGTTTTCATTAACTTTGAAAGTGTTCATAATACGCGAATTCCGGTAACGGTAACAGCGAAGAAGGGTTGAGTGCTTGGAGCAAAGTGCAGCGGAAGCAGCAATTTTACGAAAAATTGTGAAAAATTAATTACTGACATACATACATAAAAATATATAACCACTCTCTTAACGAACGCTGAAATTGAGTTTCTTTTCAGGTAGATTTCTTTAAAAAAAATCGTACTTTCTAAATGTTGACGAAGACAAACTTTCTTTTGAACTAAAGAAAATTTTGTAATTTAGAAAGCCTCCGAAAATACAAAAATTGTGCTTGGCTTGTTTGAAACAAAAAATTTGGGTATTGTAGTAAAATATATACAGTAGCGTAGTTGAATTTTTTTGTTGAATTCATAAACGCCACCTCAAAAAACTAATTGTATTTTTTTATTTTGCAAACAAATTTTTTTTAGAGGTCGCGCTGATCGTTCTTTTATAAAAACGCTGATGTTCTCAATTTTTTTATTTTCGTGACATGTTAAAATGCAGCAAAAAATATTGTATATACATATAATTACTCTGGTATTAGTGGGGAGCATTCCCTTAATTACATACCTGTGTTCGGTAGTTAGAATGGGCCTAGCGCCCGAAAATATGCTTTCGAAAAGAGACTATTAAAATTAAAACGTTGACAGTGGGTTTCTGGGGTTGCTGATTACGAATCTGAAGTCAGTTTTTCAAAATTCAAAATGGCGGATCCAAAATGTCGATGAATAAAAAAAAAAATGATTGGAGTTTGAAAATCTGACATCAGATTCGTAATCAGCAACCGCAGAAACCTACTGGTAACGAGTTTCAACTCAAACAACAAAAAATTTGGTATTTTAAAAACTAAGTATAAGTAGAAAACAGATTTGAAAAAATCTAGCAACCCTGTTTGAAAACGAGTTTTTTTTTCTAACAGCTCATTGAGCCAACTACGCTCTTCTAAGATTCCTTCCCCCCTAGATCTTAGCTTTTATCATCCTAACGGACCACCTTAACGTCGGTAAATTAAAGCTAAAAAAATCATTAAACTTTCGCTAATGAAGTATTTCGATTAATGCAGTAGGACTATTTCAACAAAATGCAGTAGTATTTCAAAAAATTTTAATGCTGAGTGTAGGTGTCAACGAAAAATGCAAAAAGGCGGCTAGAATTTTTTTCGAAATTGCCTCCAAAAAATACTTTACGTTGCGGGGTGTATGGGGAACGTTTTTGTTTATATAAAATGAGTCGTAGTTGTAACCGCCATCTTAATCGTAATTGTAATCGCAATAATTACGACAATCGTAGTCGTAATGGTAATCGTAATCGTAACTTAATTATAACAGTAATTCTAACCGTTATGGTAACCTCAATCATAATCCTCGTCCTAATCGCAGTCGTAATAATTATCATTATCTTAGTCGTAATAGTAAACGTAATCCTAGTCGGAATCGTAATCATAGTCGAATAGTAATATTTGTCGTAATAGCAATCAGAATCGTTAATCGCAATTGTATTTGTATTAGTAGTGGTAATAGTGTTCATACCCGTAATCGTTGTCAAAAGTCACTAACTAGCAGCCAAAAATGAGGACTTGTAAATATATTTGATCATTCAACTCGCATATTCACCTTCAATAAAACGGCCACCAAGTAAATAAAAAAGCACTAAGTTCAGTTAGACCACACAATTTGCAAACCATTTAATTCACACACAATTGCTTTTAATTGTTGCAAATTCAATGACCCTTGCATCAACACTCCATTTCAGGTTTATCGCTCCCTCAATTGCTAGATGCCCGTAAGCAGCGCTGCTGAGCGCGGTTACAGATGAAGGGCGTAAAAAGGAGGCAAAACTAGTGCTCAGCCTCGCGGCAATTTGGCATTCCACTTGTCGAGCCGCTTCCGTTTGGAGAAGGTAACGGCAACTTTGTTACATAAATGCAACAAAGCGCCATTGTTGTGCTTTGCACCCGCCGCAGTTATTGTTGCCACGTTGTTGTTATTGTTATCACGAGGGAAGTGTTTGTTTGTACAAAGTGGTTATTGTTGTTTACACACAAACAAAAATGTAAACATACAAGTGCTGCATACAAATATCTACTGGAGAAGCAATAATATTGCCATTCGGCGGCCTGCTGCATTCGTGTTGACTTATGAAGGCGTTAAATGCTGTTGTGGCAACAATTTCGCTATTGCAGGCCATTGCACACAATTGCCGGCAAACATAAAAGTACAAACTCATACACTCGAGTAAATATGCACGAGTGTTGGAGCTTGTGGACCAGCATTGACACACCGACACTTCATAATTTATATAATATGTATGTACAATATTTGTGAACGCACATAAATATACGAATATATTTTTATTTGTTCATTGCTATCCCTGCAGAAAATCTGAGTAGCTTAGAATTAGCGTAGAACTAGACCTTTTGCCGGCAGTACTAGTTCTAGCCCAATACCAAAGCAATGCTTTCATGTGTCCAGTTTTACACGGCGATGTCATTGGCGGTGGCAATTGTCGCCCAGTGCATTACTTTGCAACTAGTTTTTAACCGGTTCCGTTTTGGACAGTGTTTTTTTTATAAGAAAACGTTTTGAAGATTCCATTTTCGGATATTTTTTTAGTTTTTTCTTTTCTTTTACAGTTTCCATTTTGTTACATATTTTATTAAAGAGAAAAAATTGTTGTAAGCTGCAGGCAACAATTTAAATTCATTTAATTTGAAAACTCACAACTGCCTCCACCGCGATTTGAACTCGCGAGGCCTTCTCGTTGAGCTACTTTCGTATTGTTCGAGTAGTGAGCATTTGCACATTTACACCAAAAGTTTCAATTGTCCCGCTCTGTATCCGTTTTGCACTAGTTCAGAGATGGTTCTGATATACATATCGAGCCCTAACCGCCAAAATAACGTAAGCGACATTTTTTTCAAAATTTTATTTTTGATGCAGAAATATTCCTAGAGCATCTAGATGCATTTCTGCATCAAAAAGAAAATTGTGAAAAAAATGTCGCTTACGTTATTTTGGCGGTTAGGGCTCGATATGTATTACGGAACAAACGCTTTGTCGGACTGTCTCTAAATTTTACTGCAGGGATGCCACTGTTGCTCCAACAAGAAAAAGGCGCGGAGCTGCCACAGCGACTTTTGCTGCCTTTAGAGAGGGCAAATGAAAAATTTCTTTTGCTTTGTTTGCGCTAATGCAAGCGGGACCGAAAGCAGCAACAATCGTTTTATAAAAACAAAAATTTATAGTGGCTCATTTTTCGTTTCTCAGGGAATTTCATTGCAGTTTTGATTGCCTTCGTTGTGGCCAATTGCACAAAATACGTGATTTCTTTTTACTATGTAGGAAATGTGCCTGAGACTTGATGTTGTCACGCAAAGGAGAGGAACCTACAGTTTTACGCCTACCCCCAACGGCGATTGTATTTTTATGAGAAGCTCTTTTTCATGGAAATATACACTCGAATGTTTGCCATTGCCTGCCGAGGGGCGGCTGCTTTTAGAAAACAACCATTTTTTTGTTTGGAAAAAAGGACCCAAGGAGCTTGAACCTTAAGCTCGTAGAGGCAGTGTATCAGAGCAGCTGTGGTTGAAATGACTTCACCTCATAATCCAGCATGCAGGACAAATATAGAGATAGTTAAATTTTTACTGGCGAGTGGAAGTTGGACGGTAGATTTTCGGGAGAACTGGTTTTTGCAGCAAGCGGTAGTCAGACCTTTGCTATAGCTCACGGCACGATCGCTGCTGGTCGGAAATGCTTAATCTCTCGCCCGATTGCCTCGATGATTTGGTTCGCCAAGCAAAGAGAAATTGTAAGAAGTTGCATGGCTGTTGTATTAACCTGTGAACTGCTCTGGCCAGTAACCGACCATGGATAGTCTGCAGCTGGCTAAGCGCCAAGGAGGTAGTATCAGCACATTATTTCCTTCAAGGGTACCCCGCTTTCTGAAGACAAAGGTTTGAACATTGTCCCGTATTTCATTAAAACGTACGAATAACTCTCTAGAGTGGACTGCGATTCTGCTAATAATTTTATGTGGATAATTGATACTGTGGAAAGAAATTTATTAAGTGGTAACACATTGGACAACATAAATAATGTCTAAGTAAACCTCGCTTGAAGAAGCCACCTAACCAAACCTTACCTAACCCTTCTAACTTACAATCCACTTTACTTTAAGAGGGCTTTCAGTTGATAATATTTTTGTGGAAAGTTGCCACCTGTTTGAACATTTTAATTTAGTTTTGTTGATTAGAAAAATTAAATATTCCAAAATGGGTATCATGACTATAGAGGCTTGCGAAACTTTACTGCCGAACAAACATTTTTTGAAACATTTTATTTAATTAAATTGATAAAATAAATGAAATATTACAATACATGTATCAAACTAAGAAGGATTAAGAAAGTTTACTATCGAAAGTATTTTTGGAGCGGGTTACCACATATTTGAAAAATTTAATTCAGCTGAATCGACAAAATAAGCTAAATATTACAATACGGATATCAAACGAAATTATTTGGGAAATCTTTAATTTCTAAATATCTCAACTAGCAAATACCCTGTGTGATTCGCGTCGCCTCCAAAGTGCTTTTGTTTTATTACTCAATTCCACAGTAGACAGATTTTTCAAATTAAAAAACGAATGAATCTAAAATGAGTCTTTCTTCCGTTATAAATATGCTTCTGAGATCGGTTAACCAAACTGACTCATTTCGGACTCTTTTGTTCTCATAAATTCTGTTTTGAGCAAAAGTAACAAAGTTGAGGTAGAAGTAAAAGTTTATTAATAATCAGAATTATTAAGAATATTTGTTTTTAGAACTCGGAAAAGCGTCATTTCAGACTCCAATACGACTCATAACTTGGACTCAGATTGGCGTGCGCGCTAAGAAGGGAAATATGTTCTTTTGACTCTTTTTTGAGCTCATAAAGAGGATTACAGCTCAGAATTCTGAGAATTTTTTGACTCTCAATTGAATAAGAATGTTTATAGGGATGCTTCATAAATCAAAAATTTTTTTGAAAATCTCACTTCTGCTCAAACTTCGTGCCGCAGCATAAACGATATATGTGGCATGCTTTGTGCGTTTTCATACATTTCATCTTATCTGCCAAAGCAAATACGTAACGCAAAGCGAAGCAAGCGTTTTATCTGGCATCAGCTTAAGAGAGAGAGATGCAGCGAAGAATGCCGAGTATTTGCCAATACGTACATATGTACATTAGGGTCTTTTTTTTGCGGCTATTAAGGGTTAAAATTTTCAGGAAGTTTTTTTTAGGTGTTTTCCACAAAATTTCGAAGTAAGAGTGAAAAAAACAATGGTCGCAAAAATAAAAACACCCTAATGTTCATACATATATTATTATGAAAAAATATAGCTATAGTAAAATCGATTAATACGCACGAATCTGTGTATTAAAAGCATGGAAAATGAGATTTTTTTCTCACAGTTTAATATGAAACCATTAAAGCCCAGCGCAAGTTCGACAACGGCGATATTTGTAATCAATCGGTTTGAGAGGGGTGAAATTTCCACGTCAGTTGTAGTAAAAGAACTATGACATGGCTGTCGCGGTAGTGCCTCTGTCAATTACTACACACTGAATTTAATGAACTTAACTCCACGGTTAATTAGTAAAATCCTTACTCAAATCGAACGTGGTTGGCGGAAAATTACAGCAACTCATTTCGCAATGCAGGACAGCAACGGAGTATGACAGAATGACAGTGTCTGCTATTTACACATATTTAACCAATTTATTTACATATTTCAACCGCATTAAAAAATTATAATAAAAAAAATTAAAAATGGCGCTTATATCCAGTGCTAGACATTTGTCTGAAATTATAGTCTTTAAATAGAGGAGGCACACAGGTGTTTTATGATGTCTCCGAACGTTCTTCTTCTTGACAGAATGACTTCTTTTATGGCAAACTTACATCCGCTTTACAGAAGCGTAAAATCTTTAAAATTGTTGCTACAAGAGCAGCCTTAAACGCCTTCGACAATAACAAAATTGATGGCAATGTCAACGAAAGCAGCTTCTCCCCAGATGATTTTGTGTGTGCTATGTCTAAGGCAGCTACGAGCAGCAAAAGAGAAAATAGGTATGGGACATAAAGATTTAAGGTGTGAAAGTGCAACGTCAAAGGTAAAAAAAATAACATCCCACAAGGTCTGAATGAAGAATGGCGAGATATAAGAGCAATGCGCGCTTCCTAAAAAGACAATTTACGCGCAAAGTTGCTGGTCTTTCATGGCGTTGTGAATGAATAAAATTCTTTCTTAAAAGTTTTACGAAAGTATGAATACAAAAAAAAAAAGTTGTGTGTGTCAGTGAAAGTTTATGCGTTCACACCTTCACCGCGTTAAGTAGTGAGGATGTCACTCTTGTATTAGTTATAAAGCCGTATTCCATTGATTAAATATTTGGTGTTGAGAAATTGTGGAAAATTGCAATTGGCAGTCGACGTAGGGACATGGCTGGTATATTTGGTACATACATACATATTTTAATTTGTAAGCGTTATAGACGTATGTATGTTTTTATATGATTTGAATATACATAAGAAAAGTTTAGTTCTGTAGTGGTAGGACCTCTTTAACTCCTTTAGTACAATAAATGAATAAGTCGCGAGAAACCATTTTGTATTACAATATAGTTGTTTTGGTTTAACGAAGTTATGATTGTTAGTTTTTAGAATCTCATACTGATGGCATATATAGAAAAAAATTTCGGTTGTCTTGATTTTGACTTGTGCAAAAAATGTGGACCAAAGCACACTCTTTGACCACTGACAAAAGTATTTACAGCACAAATGATAAATATTTCGTGGTGTTCACGACTTGTATTCATCCATAATTTCCCAACCTTTTTTTATAAATTTTGTTATAGGGTTTCAGTGAAACGATTTTTATACCTTTCATGAGCATGAAATGGTATTACAACTTTGGTCCGATGTTTGTAAGTACCAGAACAAAAAGAGATAGACCCATGAAAATGTATACTTATATGATCAGAACGTCGAGCTGAGTTGATTTAGCCATGTCCGTCTGTCCGTCTGTCCGTCTGTTTGTATGCAATCTAGTCTCTCAGTTTTCGAGATATCCGGATCAAATTTGGTAGGTGGGTGTATTTTTATAATGTATTAATCATTTGTCGGAACCGGAAGAATCGGACCACTATAACATATAGCTCCCATACAACTGATTGTTCAGATATGAGATTTTTCATTATAACTTCTCCATTTATGCAGCTACGAACATGAAATTTTGCAATACTTGCACCCATTATCAACAGAATACTTACAGTGAAAATTACAAAGATCGGGTCACTATAACCTATAGCTCCCATACAACTGATTGTTCAGATATACAATTTTGCGTTATAACTACTCCATTTATATAGCTAGGAACATGAAATTCCGCACTGTTTTCAATAATTATCAACAGAAAACTTACAGTGAAAATTAAAAAGATCGGGTAACTATAACCTATAGCTCCCATACAACTGATTGTTCAGATATGAGATTTTTCGTTATAATTCATCCATTTATGTAGCTAGAACCATGAAATTTCGCGCTGTTTTCACTCATTATCAACAGAAGACTTACAGCGAAAATAACAAAGATCGCGTCACTATAACCTGCAGCCCCCATACAACTGATTGTTCAGATATGAGGTCTTTTATCATAACTCCTCCATTTATGCAGCTAGGAACATGAAATTTCGCACCATTTTCCCTCATTATTAACAGAATACTTACAGTGAAAATAACAAGGATCGGATGACTACAACATATATCTTCCATACATCTGATTGTTCAGATATGGGATTTTACTGTAAAACTCCTTTATTTGAACAGCTAAAACCGATAAATTTCGTAAGATATTTTATAAATAATAATACAAAGTCTACTGAGAAAATCGTCAAAATCTATGCTGTATAAGCTTTATCTCCTATACCACTGATTGTTCAGATACCAGTTTTTGCGATATATCTCCTTTATGTACGAAACTAAACCCAATAAATTTTGTTACCGGTTTACATACCGATCACATAGCGGTGAAAATCACTTAGATTGGTGTCATATAAAGTATATCTTCCATACCTCTGATTGTTTAGATGCGATTTTTTATATAAGTATGTAACTCCTCTATCGATGTATGCAGATGTATTCAAAAGCAGTAATCTGTCAAAGTAAAATTTGCAGATGTTCATGAAAGGTATGAAGCCTTCGGCATAGCCGAAGACAGCGCTGCTCTTACTTGTTTCTATTAATTTTTGTATCATCATCTCTGGCAAACAGAATTCTCATGTTAGTTCGAAGGCTTCATGAAATTTTATAGTTCTAAGAATTGTTTGAGAGTAATATAAGCTTTTTTTACGTCCGGAAAAAAATCGTATTAGAGAGAAATTTGTTATAGAGGAGTTCGTTGTAGGGATGTCGCAGTGTATTTAAAAACAAAAAAAGATTTAATTCAGAAATACTCCATGTCCTTCAATAGCACGCCTAAAACTTTAAATGACTAAGGATACCACGCCTTGCCCAAAAACCTCTTAGAAGTCATCCTTAATCTATTTTTCAACGTGCAATAAACTAATGATGAAACCGCATACACTTTCATTTTAAAACTGCTAAATTTTTTTTTTAAGTGTAAGAACTTTTTGAGCGCGTAATAAGCCCACTCATTTAGTTGCCGCACAGCCTTTGACGTAAATTAGGTGAATTTGAATTCGTAGTGCAGCTAAAATGGATCGCATTACCTTTATCAGTAAGAGTGCCTACATATATACATATATTTAACATACATATGTACATACATACTTACGTACACATATGATTCGAGAGCACGAATACTTCTATGATTGCATGTATATGAACTATTTACTCACGTACCCAGTGGGAAAATTTAATGCATGCCGTTTTCATAACCGAAAATGAATTTTTTTCCTAGGGCGATATCCTAAGAAAAATATAGCATTAAATTTTGCATTACCTAGTATCGAGGAATGTATGTCATTTAATATGAATTTTTTAGAACATTTTGGATGCATTGGAATGCTGATTACATATTAAACAGAAATAAAATCTATAACTCACAAGAAATACATTACATTATTTATTTCCCGCTGGGCACGTACTATGAACATATGGACGTTACTTTGGAAAAACCTCGTATCTCAGAACTCACTACTACACTTCTTATCTCGTAAAATTGTTTCGAAAATAGGCCTTAAAATACTACGGTTCACTATATAATATCAATTAACTAAAGAGTATTCAATTTTTAATATTCAGTAAAAGATTTACTAAAAATGATTTTCTGTTATTAGTAGAGAGTTTTTTTTGTTAGAAAGTGTTGTTTGACAGTATTTTGAGATACGCCAATTTGCCAAAGTACCGCCGATATGTGAATATTTTGGGTGCGGGGATGATTTGTCAAAACAGGCCGTTAAAGCCTTGACAAGCACAACACAACCAGAATTGGGTTGAGCCGCATTCGAGTGTTCTTTGCCAGCGAAAACAAATGCAAATAGCGCACTAATTCGGTTAATGGCTTTCAAAACAAGCGATTGACTAACTTTGTTGTTATGAGGACTACACTTTTCAATTATGTGGAGCGCAAAATACAGAGGAAAACTTTTTAAGAACTTTTTTTTTTTTGGTTTAATTCATGAATTTGTTGCAATTTAATTTTTGCGGTTGTCATACTAACAACAACACGCTAGCTATGCAGTTATATATCAACATAAATACTACTTAAGAATAGTGAAGAAGGGCATTCAAAACACTTGTAAAAAAAAGACATATTTATAAATGAAAAGAATGTGAATGAACGAAAGATGTCAAAAGAGAACTCGCCAAGAGTTAAAGTTGCAGCAAAGAATGAGCTATCATGTCCTTTACAAGTTGTTTGCTAACAAAATATACAAGCTCCCATGCATACTTGCATGCAACTTTTCGCAATCTACTACACAATTTACAATCAAAAAAATACTCACATACATACACATACACTTGTTAGCCGAATATTGCTGCAAAAATCATGGAACCATGTGGTCCATTTGTGCGATATTGGAGTACTTACAAAATGTTTCTCGGCAATGCATATGGGAACCAGGTTGTGTCACTTCCTCGGACGTCGCAATGTTAAATGGATCACATTTTTATACCAATAAATTTTCGGAACCGGATAAATCCGACCACTATAACATAAAGCTCCCCTACCACTGATTGTTCAGATATAATTTTTTTTATATAACTCCTCTATCTATATATACAGCGAATATAAAAATTACGCTTAGCTCCCAACAACTAATTTCAAATGCAGAAAGCTTCGGCATAGCCCTAGACCGCGCACTTCCCTTACTTGTTTAAATGCATTTCGGTTAATCTTGGAGTACTCCTTGGCCCTAAGGGAGTACTCTTTACGCGCGTACATGGAGTGGTTGTGATTTTTGCAGGGATGCTCGTTTTCCTTCAGTTGCAATCACAATACATAAGTGTATGTTTGTTTGTTTGAATATAGCTGTTGAGAAATTGGATAGAATTGGCTCAAAGCGAACGCAGAATTGCTAGTGAAAGTTTCTGTGAAAAGCAAAAGACAAATCTTTGCAAAGTGCCGAAGTTTAGATAAAATTCACTTTCATGGCAGCAGTGCGTGTCACTAACATATTTACAGTTCATTCTATCAATTTTATTGCCAGCATTGTATTTCAACTTGATAAATGTCCGAGTGTCTAACTGCACGTACAATCACAAGCATTAACTTATGCAAATGGAAGAAAAATGCATTTTCGAGGATGTTAGTTCGAAGCCTCGAAGCCACTCGTGTACAATGCCACTTATAAATATTTAATTGGCTGTGTTGGAGAATTTTTTTGTCTTAATTTCATAGATAAAATTTTTGTATTCAAGGCACGAATAAACTTTTCGAGTATAAAAAATGCAAGGAATATTTAAAGAAATACAAAGTTTTGATATCACTTTGCATGTGGCACCGTAGTTATACAAATTTGTTTACCTAAATGCATGCAATGGCAAAGTTTGTCTGGTATTTTATTGAGCCGAAAATAATCGCTAATTATTGCGTTTTATTGATCAAGAGTTCATTAAAATCTTCGTTGCCTCATTGGACCTGCGCTACTTTCGCACCACTCCGTTCTGGACGTCATTGCTGGTTAAACTCTCACTTATTCAGAATCCTATGTTAGCGGCCGCCGTGGCCACACTACAAATTGGAGGAGAAATACAAAGCCTGAGTCAAATGTGTAAGCGCCAGATATGCTTCTTTAAGTCCAACATATGAAGTTGCTTTTCTACAACTCTTCTTACCCTTCTCTTCCTTTAGTCAACTCGGGCTGAAACCGCTCCTTTGAAAGAACTTTTTCGTAAGAATAAAAGCTTTTTTTTTGGCAAATTTTAGAAACCATATTTGACATTTCACTTATTGTAAATAATATACACAAATGGCAAATCTATTCAAAAATATTTTTTACCTAAAATTTTTTTCACACGTTAAGAAATTAGTAACATCAATATTTTAATAGGTGGTAACAATATAATTTTTGTATATTTTTAAATAAGTATACACAAATATTCATATTTTCATGACAACCTCTTTAAACAGAATAAAATAAATAAAAAAACAAACACCAAAAAATACACAACTAATATTCCAACGTAACTAGGGGTCAAATATATAATAAGACGTTTTGAGGTTATCTCTCTGACGTCAGAATTTGAAATTTCAACGATATAATAAATAAAAAACAAAAGTATTTCAAAAATTCTGTGAAATGTTGGATACTGTTATAGGTGTTAAATAAAAGAGAAAATTCTCTAGAATTGAAAAAGATTAAATTTTTGGCGCATAAGGCCAAGTCTTTAACAAATAATAAAAAAAAGAAAATTTGCAAATCTTCAAAAATATTTAAGGATAACTTTTTAAAGAAGACATTTTACATAAATATGCGCCTCTATACATTAAAAGATTTAATCTTTTTTAGTGCCACACAATTTTTATTTTTATTTTTTAGAAACCAATGATGTTATTAAAAAATGTTATTTTTAAATTTTTTGTATTAATCATATCATTGAAAGCTCAAAATCCTTTTAAAAAATTCTGACACCTTTTTTCGCGGGTATATTGAGTTTATTGTGTGTGAAATTAACTGCTGCACGCGGTCATACATTTTTAACCAACATAGCAATTAATTTAAAAATTTTTAGATGACACTCTATTCATAGTTAGTCAATATAATAACTTTTCTGAACCTCTGAACTTCTTTGCGCATTTAATTTTTTTAAGTTGCCTCACTATCCTGAAACAAAAGTGTATTTAAAATAGCAATTTGCTATTAAAATAATTATTAAAATTTTAAACATTCAAATTTTTAAAGAACAATGACAAAAAACAAAAATATGGCATATCCCCTGGCGATAACACTTTTTAGTTGATCTTAAATAAGAATAAGTTTCACATTCGTCGTTTGAGTAGATTTCCTTAAAGCACATAGTTACAACGAAATTATTGCGCGCCAAAAAATTTTGCACACGTGTGAATATGTAGTTGTGTGGCCATTAACGAGACATATATGAAATAAAACCGTCACGTGGAAAGGACACCGGTAAACTGTTTGCAAAGTTGCATTTCATTTGCCGGTTGCCTCTCTGAGTTGGATTGTGTTCGCTTGCAACAAGTTCGATGAGGACATAAGTGCGCTGACGTTATTTCTACATACATATGCACATACGTATGTATGCATTTCGGAACTTTTTCATTCCTCGTATAACACCCTACGTCCCTAAACGCTTAAATTACACAAAAAACGCCGAGACAAGTAAACTTAATTTTGGGTCTTAGATTACGGATCTATTTGCCACTTTTCTAGATCATGTAGTTTTTCCAAGATATTTTCATTTAAAAATTTGCATGGCGAATGAATGAATTAAAACTTTAACATGGAAAATGTTACTCATACGCTACGCAGATCTAGTAATAAGTAGCGTGTGCGTACTATTATTTCCTGCTCCTAATTCATCGGAAAAATTATTGCACATTTTAATTTGACCATTCAAAACCAGGGATGGAAAATTAATCATTATTTTTTACATTTCAACTAAAAAAAAAATCAACAAGTTGTAATCGTCGTAAAATAATTTTAACTATACTCACCTATTTGTAGTCGTACGTCCTACTGTAATTTACAATGACTTTTAATTTTCGAGTGTAATCAATAAAGATTAAAATAATAATTAATATTTGTGTGTTATTTTTTCGTAATTATTATTACTTGATTTTTATTTTCTCACTTAATGATAATTCCAAAAAATCAAAAGCTAAACCAGCTCGATTTCCGACGTATCCTTTTCAGAGGAAGTGATACCCTAATATAAGGAATAAGTCCCAAACTTTTCAGGCCAAACATTTCAGTAGGTTGCGTCTGTATTGCCTTTTAAATATTATAAATAATCATTATTTTTGAGTGAAAAAATAAAACTTAAAAGTAATGATTATCTCTGAGCGAAAAAAATCATAAAATAATCATTATTTGTGATGGAAAAAATAAAAATCAATAATAATTATTATTTTTAAGCGAAAAAAAGTAAAACTCATAAAATAATGATTAAATGCTGATTTAAATTATTTTACTCATTATCATTACCGTCCCTGTTCAAAAAATGTTTATTTATGCATAAATTTGAAATGTTTTAAATTTTTTACTTATTAAAATTTGATTTTTTTCCATAAAAATTAAAATATCTTTGAGCAAATCACCTGATATGGAAAAACGGTATACATACATATCCATAATGTACAGTAAACTACTAATTAAATTTCTGCTAATATTAAAATCATAAAGAAAATGACTTGAACGGAATATTTGACTTATCATTAAGCTTTTGCTGCATTCAGGAGGTAAATGATACTGTTGTGCCTGTGCCTCTTTTTTTAACTTCAAAGTTACTTTTGTTGCTAGCCTTTAAAAATCTCACAACGGCTTAAGGAAACGCTCATTTATAAGCTATGGTTAACAAGGAATAAAAAACAAAATAACAATACTACTGAACTACTACATATGCAGTTGTGTGAAATAAACTTGCACGTAAGCAAACGAGCGCCTTATGCCATTACATAATTACGAGCAAATTAATTAAATTTTCGTATTACCCCTTTTAATTGAAAATGCTGTACAATGCAACACTAAGATGAAAAATGTAATTGTAATTTAAGTAGCAAATAATAAATCAATGAGCATTTGCAGCATAGCAATTCCTTTGTTGTTGTTGTTGTTGGATGGCACAAGGTGGAATGCTGCGAAAGATGGAAAATGCACTTGACCGTGACTCTGGGCTTCCACCAATGCTTTAGCCAATGCAGAGAAGATAGCAGTGCCATAAATTATTCAAGAGTGAAACGATATTGCTGATCAGCGATGCCAGGAGATGCCAGGCCACTGGAAGCATGAAAATGATTTAGTTAGGAAGGAGTCAGTACACAAAATATACATAGGTTTGCAATTGTATGCATACGTTTTTTTTTTTGTATGTGTGTAGCAATGCAAGGAAATGTTTATATAAACGATACATCCAGGCACTGTACACATGCACATTCATATACATACATCGTACATATGTATGTCTACGAGCATACTTAAACACATTTAAGAGCAAAGTTTGCACTCGAGAAAATAGCACTGGCTAAGAAAGTGAAGTACAAATAAGTAGCTACTCGATGTTGCAAACTGTGTACTAAATTGTAGATATTGTAGTTGTGTTG
Organism: Rhagoletis zephyria; assembly: GCF_001687245.7. NCBI lineage: Eukaryota > Metazoa > Arthropoda > Insecta > Diptera > Tephritidae > Rhagoletis > Rhagoletis zephyria. The sequence continues at coordinate 471,624 of NW_016157157.1, read as the reverse complement.
TGTTGGCAATAACATTCAGGCGAAGAGTGCCTACGGACAGGCGCGATGGATGCAAACGTACACACGATGAATTCGAACCCCAGCCCTGTTGGAAAAATTTCCCAAAATTATTTTTTCAAATTTTCTAATTTTCTTCAAAATCTAAATTCATAAAAAACAAAATAGAATTTGAATCTTTTATACGCTATTGCATACCCAGCGGAGAAGCTGTATTTTAACCTGCCTCACTATGTCTATACATATCGTTGTAAAGTTCATACAACTCATCGTTCCATCGTCTGCAGTGTTCCGTCCGTAGTTCCTCCTCAGTATCTTTCCATCGAAAACTCCCAGAGCCGCCTCATCAGATGTTGTGATTGTCCATTCTTCTACGCCATATATTTACGTAGCAGTAATTCTCCATTGGGTTATCTGTGTTAAGTATACAGTACGTGAGTGGTACATTTGGCGGGATCGTTTTTCTTGCAGATAGGGAAGGGTACATTAAATTCCACTCGTCGGGCATGCGTTTATATAACCATATTCTTCGGCGTGTTGATCCAAGCATATTTTCAACTTTTTACCTTTTAAAAAATTATATTCAAATTATTAAAAAAAATAAATCAACAGCTACAAAATGGATATCAATCGAAATGGTTTTGAAAAGCTTTGTTTCTTAGCTAAACTATAGGAGGATTGCCAGCTGTTTAAAAAATTATATTAGGTAAGAAAAATATATATCACCATATGGGTACCAAATGAAAAGGGTTTCAGAAAGTAGTACTTTGAATACATTTTGAAGATGGTTGCCACCTGCTTGAAATTTTGAATTTAGGTTACTTATACACAAGTTATATGAAACATCAAAATAAAGATGTCAAACGAAGGAAATCTTTAGTTTGAACGCTAAGAATATTTTTGAGATGTTGAAAGAGGGTTGCCGCCTATTAAATTCAAATTATTTAACAAGTATAATGAATTATTAAAATATGGGTATCAGTTTGAAAAACTTTTATTTCTGAACCGTACTTAGCGGGGTTGCCACATGTTAAAAAAATCAAATTCCACTTAATTCAACAATTAATTAAAATATGTATCGCAATGTCAGGCGAAGGAGAGTTAACGAGGATTAAGCTTGAAAATACTTTTGAAAAGGGCTGCCACCTGTTTGAAAGGTCTAACTCAATTAACTAATACAAAAAATATAAAAATACTGTAGTCAAAGGAAAGAATGTTAAAAAAGCTTTAGTTTGACCATTTGGAATGTTTAAAGAGGGTTGCCACGTGTTTAAAAAGCCACATTCAAACTATACAGTAAGTTGGATAAATTATTAAAAGAAATTTTTTCATAGGTATAGGGTGATTTGAAATTAGATGAAAATAAAAACATGCACTATGCGAGACTGCTCTTTATTCAGAAACGGCTGCACGATTTTCATGAAATATGGCACTCAGATCTCCTATAAATCTGACTAACATTTGGAATATTTTTTTAATTTTTGAAATTAAATTTTGGACGTTTTAACGCTATGCGGGTTCACTGGTATCTTTTTATTAAGAGGAATACTTGCCAAATGTGACCCTTTACATTAATAAAAATTATATATAGAAGAAAACGGGTTGGACTTTAGTCAGTTCATATTCAGATTTCGCCTTTTCAATACACTTAGAACCTCTGGGCGATCACATTGATGTTCGAGACCTGAGAATGAAACTTGCTCGAAACATTCAATCCACACTTGGTTTATTTTTTCTCTGGTGAAGCTTATTTTTCTTTTTGCTGGGACACTTTGTCTCTGCGCGGAAACAGAAATTCAACACATGTATATATACATATATATAGTTGTAAATATGTATAAAGCAGCGAAATGAAATAAATTTGTGTAGTGTAATGCACTTTTGATAGTTACCACCAGAACTACATTATTCATGCCCAATGAATAATTGTACGTATGCATTTGAATGTATGCGAGATTTAGGAATAAATCATTGAAATTGAGAAACTTGATTCAAGTCTGATGGAATGCATTGAATATTGGTAAAATATACAGCAGTGCTAAGAGAATGAAAGAGCAACAGAAATGAAGTGAGAAGGCAATTGCTCAAAACAGAATGAAATCGAATTAACAACTGTTTCCATATACTTACATAAATACATAAAAATGATGGATAAGCTCAGCACTGGGGAGGGCGGTGTTAAAAAAGAAATTGATAGGACCAAGGAAAATTTGCAACGACCGCTTAGAGTCTCTCTCGTCATCAATGTGACAATATTACGTGCGGTAGTTGCTTAAAATCATATTTTGCCAAATACTTATATATATGTATGTATGTTTTTATAGCTGCAATGCCTACGTGGATATGTAAATACATAAATGCTTTTTAGGTATAGCAAAGGTAAATAAAAGAACAGCAAACATCCCTTTGCTGTTATTGTAGTGAAAACAAGGAAGATCAATGTGAGAACGTTTTTTCTGTTTAGCCTGCAGCTAGTTGAAATGTTGCTGCAATGAAAGTAACAATAGGGAGAATAGTAAAAATGCACTTATGTTTGTTTGTTTGTATTCTTACACATCCCCTTAGCTAACATTGTTTTTGGGACATTGGTAAAAGAAACTCAGTTCAGCTTATATTTTTGTTACGAGAATGATTTTGTTGTCCATTTCGTCTCAATATATTCCTTTAAACTATCTGCAACTACATATTTAATACATACATATCTACATTAGGCTGGGTAAATTTTGTATGGGGGAAAATAAAATGCATTTGATCCTACTGTAATGGTAATATTATGTTGTCTTAGGTGTCAGCCAGTAGCGGACCCAAGGGGGTTGTTTCAATACATAGACGCCATATCATACATACATATGCGCCATATTTAAACGCCCCCCGTGGGCCCGCCACTGACTGACACGTAGTTTAACCCCCAAAACCCCCCCAGCTGGATCCGCCACTGGTCTCAGCCAATAATAATTGACCGCGAATCGAAATAAATTCAGTCATAAAATTTAACGAAATTTATCGAATCATCAAGTTTATAGTTATCGAAATTTATTGAGTTATCCGTGCTTATTGAGTTATCGTAACGTATCGAATTATTCAATATGAGCAATGTTTATTCAGTTGTCGAAATTTATAGACACAGAGACGGATAGTAATCGAGCTATAAAAATTTATGGGATTTTTGAAATTTGTCAAGTTAAAGAAATTTATCAAGTTATCGATATTTATTGAATTATCATTATTTTTAAACTTAACAAAATTTATCGGGTTATCGTAATGCATCGAGTGCTTTCGACTTACAGAGTTATCGATAATTATTGATATACTGAAATTCGTCAATTTATCGAATCGAAGTTTATGGAATTTTCAAAATATATCGTTTTATCGAAATTTCTAGGTTATATAAGTTTATCGAGTTATCACCGATTATCGAATTTTATCGTGCTAACAGAGTGTAACGAAGGATCGAAATTTGTCGATAGCATTTTGAAAAATATAGAGCTGTCAAAATTAAAAATTTATTAAGGTATTCAAAGTTTATCGAGTTATCGATTTATATCGCGATATATACACTTTTGAGTTATCGAAATTTATCGAGCCCTCGAATTTCACAGCTATTGAAATTAGTCGCGTTATCGAATTTCATTGAGTTATCGGATTTTAGTGCTTTTGAAATTCATCTATATAACTGGAATGTATCGGCACAATTCCAAGTCCCGCCGAAGTTCTCCTAAGACTTTCAAAGATATAAAAAATTGTAGTCGCGGTTTAGTTCCAAAGCACAGGATTTTCCGGTTCCATTTAAGCTTAGCTACGTTCTAAGTTAGAATACCTCCCCAAGGCTCTTAAAAACTAGAAAAACGGTCGAGTTTCGACAGTAACTGGTACTCTAGTGATATAGCAAGAAGCGTTCACATAAAAAAAAAATATTTAAAAAGAACAAAAATGTTTAGTATTTTACTCTGACGTCATTTTTTTTAAGGACTTTGAAATTTTAAAGATATAGAATAACTATATAGGTACTAATGTAGAATCAAAAGCAAGTTTTTTGGGTTTCAAGGACGAATAGGTATTGAAAATGTGCTTTAATATATTGTATCTTTTTAAGTTAATAAAGTTTAAAAAAAAAATGTTGTAAATTTTCAAGGACAAAATTTGTAAAAGACATTTTCCATACCCATTCGTCCTTATGCATGAAAAATTTACTCTGTTATAATTCTACAAAATTGTTATCCTACATTGCACTCAATTTTTTACATAGTTTTTTGAAATAATGCTATTTTTTAAATATCAAAGTACTTTAAAAAAATCCTGACGTCAGAGAGAAAAACTAAGTATGCAGTTGTACTATAATTTACCCATAGTTTCGCGAATGTATTAATTTTTGTGTGTAAAATATACTATCGCACGGTGTTATAGCTTTCGAAATGGTTCCCAAATTTCCAAAAATTCGGAAAGAATAGCTAATATGAAAAGCAGATTAGTATATTTGGAACCAGCGACCTAAATTGCTGAACCATACAATATATTTTCACCATTACCAAAGGATTTGAGAAAAAATAAATTTTCGACCAGCCCTAATGTACACGCAATCAAATAAACAGAAAAAATTATGTAACCTGTAGAAGTTCGTTCTAATTTTAGGTCTACAAAATGACGCTTAACGGCCAAACACCCGTTTGGGGCGAGCTGAAGTGAGAAGGAGAAGAAGCTCGGGTGCGCTGGGGTCCCGCCTCTTTAAAACCCCACACAAGAAAAAAATAAATATGCCTCGGATGAGACCGCTTTCTTTTGACGACAAATCCGACAAAGAATAAAGGACCATAATTTGAGGGTATGCACCGTGAATATCCGGATCCTTAATGAGAAGGTGCCTCTGCCCGGCTGGTTGACGTCCTCGCGAAGACAAAGGCTGACATCATCGTCATCCAAGAAATGCTATGGACGGGCCAAGAAAAGGTAAGCGTGGAGCCTAGCGAAGGTCTAGTCACACTCCGCATCAAAGCGATACTCTTCAACATCTTGTTCATCTGCGTCCCATTTTGCTACGAAAGAGAAGGACGAAGTGTCCAGGGATCTCTTCTATGAGCGCTTGCAGTGAATATACAAAATCGTGCTTGGTTATTTCAATGCCAGGGTGGGCTAGAAAGGAATGTGCGCCCAACAATTCAAGGAAGGCTCAACGTTGAAACGCTGCAATCACAACAGACGGCCAAAGTATTCGCCACTAGACTCTCGCACCTGCTCACCGAGACATTTGCGAGCAGAAAAGCCACATTACCCACTAATTACATACCGCCTCCAAAAAAGTACATAGTAGGATTTCATCGAGCCAGAAAGAACAATTGATTCGATGGGGAGTTTCAAGAAGCTGGTACGAAAAAAGGTGCCGCCTACAGGGCCATGCTGCGATCGGGCGAAATGCGAGCTCATAGGGAACTGAAGAGGCAAGCGAGACATACATTCCCCAATAAGAAGAGAGAGACTGAAATACGTGGGTGCGAAGAGCTTGAAATGCTGGCCAACAGGAAAAACGTCCGAAAACTTTACCAGAGATTTAGGCAACCTATGGAAGTTTTCAAGACCAGGACGAACTCCTGTATCAACAACATTGGCGACCTAGTGTCCGATGCCTAGAACGTTCTTAAATTAGACTGTAGGGAATTCCTAGGTTTTGAAATGGCACAAAAAATGCAGAAACACGCGGACCTAATATTTGGTTGTAGATTATGGATATGTATACCGTTTTTTAGATCAGGTAATTTTCTCTAAATAGTTTAATTTTCATGAAAAAATTTAAAATTAATTTTAGTAACAATAATTAAATAATTTTTAAGTAAAAAACAAAACCGACATCAATTCTCATATACAAATTTAAGAGTACCGTTAATTTGTTCATGATCTAGTGATCGGATCTAAAGCAAATTAGTATGGGACCAACAAAAAAAATATTTGGACCAATTGGACCTCTTTTTAAGTCGGTTGAAAAATTAAAAATCTTTTGTAATTTTGTTTGATTTGTTTTAAGGCCTGTACTTTTGCCAATGAAAATCAGTGCATAAATAAACATTTTTGAATAGTCAACTGAAAATGCGCAATAATTGTTGGGTTTGAAATGCGAGCAGGAAATAATATTACTCATACACCGTTTTGCAAGTACTCGTATGAGTAACATTTTTCATGTTAAAGTTAGTTGGTTTTTAATTTTTATTGTGAAGGCAAAAAATTAGGCAAGCTAATACGTTCAAAAAGATTTCAAAAATTCCATGAACAAATTCCAAGGACAATTTAAAATTTATCTGCCTTCTAAAAACACATTTTTTTGCTCTAAAATGTATTATAAAACAAAAATTTACGCACAACTCTTAGGAGTAGATGTGTTAGTAAGGGAAGACTTTCCAAAAGCCTTTGCTAGCTTTAAGCTTTAGTTATACCAAGTTTTTCGAAGCTTAATGGTAATGGTGCACTTTCCGTTTTCCGTTTCCTTACAAGCAACAAAGCTTACAGTTACATTTCGCGAAATTCGCAAAAGATGTCGCTGAGCGGAATTGCTGCCTAAGTTATTTGTTGAACCGCCTGCCATTTATTAGCTGCCATTTTCAAGAAAAAAGAAATTATGTTAAAAAAGCTCAGTTGCGTCCTGGGACCTTTTGCCGCATAACCAAAAAAAAAAAATTAAATAAAGGCAACATTTACACATACAGCCACACAAAATGCGAACAAAAACAAGGAAGCTAAATACAATGAAAGAGAAAAACTAAAAGCTTTGGTTTGTACTCCTTTCCGTTGGCCACAGCTGTGACGGTTGCATCGCGCTTCTAAATCACGTGCGGTTCGCATTTTTTTGTAGCAACCACAATTTCTGAGTTTTATACAACAATTCGTGTGTGTGTTAATCTCATTTTTATACTTCGTCTATATGAATAAAAGTCAACTTTGAAGCTTAGCTAATATCAATTTTGTTCACTACTCGATTTCCTGCCTCGCATATTTCTCTCGCTTTATGCTATGAATCTTTTTCTTTTGTCTGTGTTGTCGGTTTCTTTGCCGGCATTGTCCCTTTGGCGCGTAATTAGTTCAGTGGGGCATGCTCTACACACACACACGCACACATAGCATACACATTAGCACGTACGCACAACTGCATGCTTTAACATGCATACGTATGAATATTGCACATTCCGCCATTTGCCAATTCTGCATTCCGCAGTCACACTGGAAGGCGCGCAGGCAGGAAGTCAATGCGGATTTCCATGCCGCTGCACGTGCCACACAAGCGCTGAGCTTTTCTTATTGCGCTCGACTTTGCCGCCGTCGTTGCTGTTGTTGCTTTTGCTGTGCTCGCGCATTACTGCGTCACACACACATGCCTTCGCGAGTTGTTGCCGCGAGTTTTTGTCACAGCGATTTCCTACGCTAACAATTTAAATGAATCTAAGTGATTTACGACTTGCGAGTCATTTTGCTACTTTTCTTCTTCTGCTGCTTTTGCATTTTATTTCACCCATTTTTACTGGTGGCTTATGCCCTATATTTTCACAATTTTTTTCTCACTCAGTTTCATCAAATAGTAATTTTCCAACTGCCTTCATTTGCAGCTGTGGTCTCCGCGGTGCTGCGGCTGAATCAGCTGCTCCCGTTCCCGCTGCGCTTTGGGGGAATTGCCTGGTTATTTAGCCTAGTTAACTCGCGCCCAACTTCATTCAACTATTCAACTTCACTTTTCCCCTTACTTTAACGAAATTTCTTTTGGCGCGCGAGGGAGTACCCTCCCTGCCGTTGCGGTTATTAGTTGGCCACCAATTGTTACGCCTCCACAGCGAGTTCTTAACCTGCGACCTACTAACCCGCTGTTCATTTTACTTTCGCTTTCACAATTGTTGCTGTAACAACTCTGAAAAACTTCATGACTGCCTTGTAATGCGTTGTTTTTGTACAACTTTTGCATTTTTAGTTTATGAAAGTCATGCCAAGCCAGTAATCAGCCACTCAGTGGTGTGCGAAGTAATCATTTCTTCCTGAGCGGCCCATGGCGTATACGTAACACAGAAAATGGGGGGGAAACATATGTACATACATACCAAGTATGTAGGTATGTATGTATGTCTCCACATTGATCACTTAATTGGCTTTGCAGCAATTAGTTTTCAAAGGAATTTAATTATGCGAATTGTAATATTTTAGCTTTAGTGTCACACACAGTGGATATTTATGCTGCTTCTCTTAATCCCCGCTATTTCTGATGCCTATCTGGCGAGAATTTATTTGCTGTTCCAAATTATTCTTATTCCTATGCGAGCTTTTATTTTTAATCGAACTGTATTGCAATAAATTCGATAGTTGTTGTCAGTGGCATTGCTGGCCACAAATTTGCCATCATCACTGATAAACGTTTTATAACTTTATTTGTCTGCTTTGTTTGTCAGCTGAATCAATTATTCGCATACGCACAACAGCTAATACTTGTGGATGTATGTAAATAAGTATACACACATACATATGTAAGTATTGGAATGCATACAATGATACATACCCTGCAGAAAAAATTATCACTTGATAAAAAATAACCCACTTGTAGTTAGCATTTTTGCGGGATTTATATAAAATATATAACCTGTAGTTAGTTTCAAAAAGCTAACTTGAAACTAGTTGACAAGTAATGGAGGAGTAACGAAGGAGATTTTTTTTCTTTAAACGCGTTTCTATTTAAATATCATGCACTTCGCACAAACTTTTTCGAATTGAGGACAAATAAAAGGAAGATCGAAGTTTCATATTATCATTTTGAAGTTATGCCTGATGGAGTTGGAATATGGGACCATCTACAGCAGAATATGTAAACAAATATGAAGTGGAATTAAATAAATAAAGTAAACAAAAATAAAAAATAAAAAAAGTAAAATAAATTTTTTTTTTTATTCATATTTTATGTCCAAAAGTGTTTAATTACAAGTTAGTTACATCAAATGCAGAGGTAATCGCCCTTGATTATTTCGCGGCCATCGCCATAGAAATATAGTCAGCCCTCGTCAAAGAAAATATACGGATAATAAGTGACTTTTAGCTCCTTCCTAATCAAGTTAAAGTTAGCTTATAGTTAGATCCATTTCCTACAGGGTATGTATGTATATATACATATGTATGTGAGTGAGTGTTCTATGCAGCATTTGATCAGTCATGCATATTTGATTTTGTATTTAGTTCAATATTTACTCAATAAATACTGAAACGAAATTGTGGCCTTTGATAGTTTCTCGGTTCTTAGGCTAATAATTTCGATAGTATTATTTATTGTATTGTCAGTGGACAAAATGTGAAAGTGTTTTTAGATAGAAATATTATTATTTGTAAATATATTAATAAAACAAGTTTCTAAACTTTAGTTTTATGTAATATTTTTGTCTAATACAAAATTAAGCGGCAAAATTTAAACTAATTTAAAATCTAATTAAATAGATAGATAAATTCCATGGAATAACTTCAAAACGTAAGAGATTTCAATAAAATGAATTCGCGATCCTTTGTTTACACCCGAAAGGCGCAAAAAGGCCATGCTTGTCTTCCGAAAAATTCTTAAATAAAGCAGAGCGTCTCGTATATGGGCATATCCGTGAAGTAGTCAACCAAAAACGAAAGAAATGCATTCAATTCAAATTCTCTCATCTTTGTATCAAAATTGGCATGGTAAAATATTTATTAATTTCATACTTTTTTTTACACTAATTTAAAAAAATCTTTATTGTCCCTTTTACTTCGTGAAATAAGGCTCTAAATAGCCTTACTATAAGACGAGGTCGGCCCCGTTTTTTTTTTTGGTTACATTCGACCAAATTTTATTGAACTGTGTTAATATTTGACAGCTCTTGAGATATGCGTACCGCAATTTAAACTTAAAAAAATATTGCTATGGTTCCAGCGATGAAGATCCCAATGTTATTCGTCGACCTAAACGAACGTTTATAAACAATTCCATGATAGCCTTGCGCAAACCTTTTTAAATACCGAAACCAGAGCCCTATTGCACCAACGATTTATATTAGCATTTTAGCAAATTATCAAACTTGCGCAAAGTTTTGTGTTTCACCAACACGATAAGGAAAAGTCACACAAATGAGTATTGATAAGTAAAAAAATCCCTCAAATTCATAGATAAGCGTTGCACCAAAATTTGAAATGCTTAGCGAAAAGATTTTAGCGGATAAGTCATAAGTTATGCAAATTATTAAAATTTATTAGCATTTCATTGCACCAAAAATTTGTATTTATCACTTGTAATTTTTCATTTTGCTAACTTTGGCATTATTTTGCTAAAAATAATTTTACCTATCATACCAGTGCAAGTAATAAAAGGCGTGTCATAAAAAAAAGCAAATCAGCTACAGTTTATTTATATATTGGTGCAGTAGAAAAATTGCGGCTATCTCGTAGCCAAATTGAAAAAATTTTATTAAAAATTGGAGTGAACCTATAATATATATAGTGAGCGAAATAATGGCATGGTTGAATACATGGGGTCCACAAATTAGCGCCATGTAGAGTAATCCATCGAAAGGCAAATGCTTGGATAAACAAATTGATGGCTGAAACTACTTGTTGGCCGGAATTGCCAATATGAAATTAATTTCATTTACATTATAGCACGTTACCGAATACTTTTCCAGCGCTGCTCCATCTTTGTTTAAGAGTGTTTTGAATGGAAGTAATTACTTAATTTACGTATTTTATTTGAGCGCTCATAGTGCCCCTCAAGAACCCTTACTATAGACATTTTTTCTAATCGTTCAACCAAATCAGGACTATGCATGCCTGATCCAGTATGGGCACGAGTAAATAAAACCATTGCCGAAATACCTTAACCAGCATCGGAGGTGGTCATTTAAATAAGGTTGGCCCAATTATAGTAGAAAATATTCGTATCGTGATCGGATCGTGATCGGTCTTTGAATCGCAGTGCTTTGTAATACGATTTGTGTAATGTGTGTTGCGGTTTCTTTAAACAATTGATTTTCTAAATAATAATAAAATGGTCCGGAATGAAGCTACACGTATTATTAGAAAGGCGAAACATTTGTACTTCAATAACAAATTAAATCATTCGCTACCCTCGAAAGATCTAAGACGCAATACGAAAAACCGTAATGTATAGGAAAAATTTTACCTTAGTGTACTATTGATCCTGAAACACTAAATAATTTCTATGACGGATTTTAATCTGGGGCATTCTTGTGTCGAAAAGGAATTTTAGTTTAAAGGTGTTAGTGAATTGAATGTGGTGAATGTTTCAGAAATTTATCATGATTGCATTACCATATAGTTATTATAAGTACCTTTACCCACATCATTCGTTTTAGTTTCCCATGTGCATCATTTCCCTCTAGATGGAAAAAGCTATTTACTATACCTGTTGCTAAAAAAACAATTGCACTTGATACCAGGGGCGCACCCAGGAATATATTTTAGGGGGGGTTTTATATTTCTGAAGATATATCACCGGAAAATACTGAAAATTTTCTTCAGATAATACGCTCTTTAAAATACATTTATGCAAGTTTTATGTACAGTATGTAATAAATAAATAAACGTTTTAAAATTCATAAACTGCACTTTATTTACAGATTAACAGAACTCAAATGCTTTTAACCGACTTCAAAAAAAGGGAGGTTATCATCTCGCCGGAATACATAACTTTGGACCACGTGAACCGTTTTCAATAATCCTTTTTTTATTAGAAAGATGGTACCTCAAGGTTCGTCCCGTAATTTGTTTTAGAGATCCGATGATTGGATCATGAAGAAATTAACGGTACCCCTAAATTTGAATATGAGAATTGAAGTCGGTTGTGTTCTTTCCTTAAAAACTACTTGTTTAATAAAAAGTTCTATAAACTCAAGATGCGCTCAACTTTCAAAAGTACCTAATAAAAAATTTTAAAAAAGAGTCAGTAAAAATAAATTTATTGATTCCATGAATTTTTGCACTTCTATGTTCATTTTTTCGATTTCTGGTTTTCGATAGAGATGGTGATTTTTCACGATTGCTAAATTTTTTTAATATTTCAAATACCGAAAAAATTAACTGAACTCTCAAGAAAAACGAAAAATTCATATAAAACGACGGACGAGAAATGGAAAAGAAATTTTCTTCTACCAAAATTTCTTAAATCAGTTTGCAGCTCTCAAGAAAAAAAATGCTCGTATATTTATTCCCTCATGAAAATTTACAGCAAAAGCAAAGCGCTTTTTCAAGCAACAGAAATTATAATAAATATTTCTTATAATTTCCTTGAGAGCTGGATTCTTAGCTTTAAGATACAGATTGTATTTGAGGTTATTAGCTTTAGGGGGGGTTTGAACCCCAAAACCCACCCCTTGTGTGCGCTAATGCTTGATACCAGTGATTACAGGCCAATCAGCACATTGCCTGCCTTTTGCAGGTGTCTGGAGCTATTATGGCAGCACAGATCTCAGCTTATGTTCAACAAAATAATTTACTATCCGCACGGCATCTGGTCTTCGAGTCCAACACAGCTGTTGCACTGCAATGTTAAACATACTCAATGATACCAGAGTACAGCGTGATCAAGGAAACAAAACTCGTATCTTCATTTTGGACTTCTGCATGTCTTTTGACATGGTAAACCATGATCTTCTGTTTCAGCTATCTTAAAGGGAGAACTCAAAGGGTAAACTCTCAGTGCAAAACAGTTATCTTAGGTGTTCCGCAAATGTCTACCGGAGCTCCACTCTTGTTTAGTCTTTCCGTTAACGATGTGTTTCTGTATGCCTGTATATGAATGTTCATGCGTACGCCGACGACATCAACTGTACTTGTTAAGTCGTATTTATTAGTCTAATCGAAGTCATGTGCTTTAAAATTGATTCTGATCTGTTCGCCATTTCTGTCTTGGTCACTGTTTACATTTAAATACCTCTTAATCGTATGTTTTACCGAGATAAGTAGTAATGTTGTACATGGCGAGGATATTCCGAGGCTTTGGATTGGTAACAAAGCTATTTTGTTTACTGATAAAATGAAAAATTTAGGCTTTCTTGTTAATTCCAGATTAAGCGGCGTCTTTGCTACTTTACGTAGATTGAAAATTTCTGCCCCATAATTGGACGTGAGCTATCAATTCAGCTTATTGAGCGTCAGCACATAAAATCGAGATGGCTTTTAATAGAGTTACACGCTACGTCACTCCACACAGCACAGCAATAAGATTCTGGCTGTTTATATACAAGTTGCTTGAGTGGAATGCATCTAAATACCTTTGTGACAAACTGATCCGGCCACAATATAGGTGCCAAACGAAAACGAATTTTATAGAGCTTAATTTCGAAGATATTTTTGAAGGCGATTGTCACCTGTTTGTAAATGAAATTGTGCATACAGATGGTTTATTTGGCACACACTCTACGGATTTCCCAAGAATGGTCTTAGACTGAAAATAATTCCAATAAATCAAGAGGGCGTGGCGCCTTGCATACAGATTTGAATTTCCATAATGCATAGATATGTATGTCTGGAAGTATTTGTGTAGGAGAATACTGGAACTTGGTATAGAGATATGTATGTGAAATCAAATTCATACTTACGGAGAAAAATGGGCGTTGTTGGAAAAGGGCGGTGGGACCTCCCATACTAACTGAAACCTTCAAATTGCATATCTCTTCAAGTGTTTGGGTTAGAGTACTCAAGCTTGAATGGAGATATGTACGTATGTGTGTGAAATCAATCTCATGGACATAGTTGAGCGTCATTGGACAAGGGGGAGTGGCAACTTCCATGTAAATTGATATTTTTAAGCTTCATATCTCTGGAGATGTTTATTGTAGGCAAGGCACATTAAACAGGTAGTATCAGTAGAGCAAAAACAACATTTGCGTGTATTTTGTTGTTGCTTCTGGTATCGAAAGTGTCAAAAACTGTTCTGAATTTTTTCTTCTAAATCAAAGCGTGCCATGTGAAATACAAAAAATTATAAAAAATAAAAAATTGAAATTGGAAAAAATAAAAATTGTTGCAACTTTCTTTCCTAGTAAATTTGTTTGCTTCTCGAAGCATTGATCCATCCTTTACAAGGGCCAGTAATCAGCGGTTGTGCTGCTGAGTTGGGCGAACGTTCCAAAAGCTGCTATTCAATCGCTTGTTTTGTATGGAAAAAGGTTTCACATGCAAATGGATTTTAACAATTCAGAATTTTTTTGAAAAAAAAATTAAAAATATTTGACATTTTCGAGACCAAATAATTTGAAAATAAATCAAATCAGCTGCTCTACTGATACTACCTGTTCAATGTACCTTGATTGTAGGGGATTGAAACTTGGCAACGAGATGTGTATACAAAATTAATACGAAAAAATTTAATTTAGAAATTAATGGAAAAAATTGGGCTACCTCCCGTATAAATTTACTAGTTTGTACTGCTATCTCTAGAAGTATTCCTGGTAGAGTACTAGGACTTGGAATTGGTATATATAAAATCATCTTCTTCCATATAAAGTTTGTTCGAAACCTTTTTATGTGCAGGTAAGGGCATAAAATGTATATAAATACACAAAACTTGTAAAACGTACCAATAGCGGATGCTCTGAGTTCACAATCTGAAATAGTAATGTGCAATATTCCTGCTGGAGTTGTAAAACTATCGATGGTATATATCACCATCGATAGATTTTAATAGTTTTGAAAAAACATCGATGGACTTCGATACTCACCAAAACAAATAAACTATCGATACTATCCACAACCAATTGGTTATTTCCATAAAAAAAGACAAGTATTTAAATTTACTTACTTACGTGTGTGTACTTACTTTTCCGAAAAATCATTTCAATCATCCTGTGTAAAAAATAATTGAGTCAATTAAATCCAGTACTTTTGTATCAGTATCATATAATTTCGTTTATTTATTTATTTGATTCCAGCTATTTATATTCCAAACACATTTCACAGTTATTCTGTTTTCTGTTTTCTATTTGTATATTTTCTTTTATATCGAATGTATTAAAATCAAAAATTATTATTTAGTCAACTTTAGAAATTAATTTGTTCTCTAAAGTAAACCGTGTATACTTTTTTCTATATATACATTTCTATAAACTAATTGATTGATAAAATTATTGTATGCATTCTTTGTTTTGCTTTGTTCTGCGTTTTGCGAGTAATTTCAGCAAATTTCAAACAAATATTGCTTTCGATAAAAAACCATTTCATTTACCAACAACATTACCCTTTTGACATTTTTTAGTTTTTATTCCATTTATGCATTTGTTACATATTTATGTATGTAAGTATATAACTACTTGTCGTTAATAGATAACTCCATAAAGACAAAGTTTCGCCACTTTATTAGTTTTTTCGTGTGCAAGTGATAATTTCGTACGTGCAATCACAATATGCCAAAAATTTTGATTTTCATTTTATTTTATAATATGCTTTGTAGACGCTAAAATCAGTTTACTGCTTCGGCATTGCAATGTTCTCGCTCACTGCGTTATTAGCTTACTACACTACAAAGTCTCACAAAGAAAAAAGTAAGATTATATTGTCCGGGAAAAGGGTGTAATAAAATATTTGATTTTTGTAATAAAATAAAAATGTCAATTAAATTAAAATCTCTTTGCATTTAACCATAGTAATTCTGGTTCATTGGCGGCTGAGTGGGATAGCTTTTAGCGCCGGACGAACTGGAGGATGATCCAGAAGAGCCCGCAGACGGATTCTCACTGAAAAGTCCGCCGAAGTTACGAGATCCCAAAATTTCACTGATAGGACTGCTGCCGCCACCGCCACCACCCCGGTTTGCGTTGCTGCCGCCTCCACTAAGCAAGCTGCCCAGAAAGTTGCTGGCACTGCTACCACCCGAACCACCACCACTTCCGCCACTGCTGCCGCCACCACTGAGCAAACTGCCGAGGAAGTTACTTGCACTGCTGCTGCCACTACCACCACCGCTAGCGGCGCCGCCGCCGCCTCCCAACACACTGCCCAGCAGACCGCCGAGAATGTTGCTACCCGATGAGCCACTACCTGAGCTGCCGCCGCCGCCATAACCACCGCTTGGCGCATAGCCGCCGCTTGGTTGGTAGCCACCCGCAGCGCCACCACCAGCTCCACCACCGCCACCACCGCTGCCGCCTCCTTGCAAGGTTTTGGCGATTTGACCTGCAATAATACCAGATACAGCTTGACTCACCGCTGGACTAGAGAAGAAATTGGAGAAGAAGCCACCGCCTTCCTTGTCTTTGGGTTTCTGCGGCGTACTACCACCACCATATCCGGGTGCATTTGGCACATAACCACCACCGCCGGCATTGGGATTGTAGCCGCCGCCAGGTTGGTAGCCACCAGGTTGATAACCACCTGGCTGATAGCCACCTGGCTGGTAGCCTCCAGCTGGTGGTTGGTATCCGCCGGGTTGTGGTTGGTAGCCGCCATAAGGATTGTAACCACCCGCAGGCGGGCTATTTGGTAGTGTGGGATAAAGACTATGACCACCAGAGCCACCGCCACCAAAACCACCACCAGCGTTGCCGCCGCTGCTGCCACCGACATTGTTGCCATCACTGAGATCCGGTATCGGAGCGCTTGGATTGTACGAGTTGTGCGTTGTGCCGGTGCTCACTATGCGCAAGCGCATTTTCAATTGTTTATTTACACACATTCATACATACATATATGTGGGTTTTGGTGAATGTGGAGATGTATGTAGGTGTGTGTGTGTAAGCGGTGGTGAATTCAAAGTGTTTCGTAAGATTCAATTCAATTTGTACATTTAAAAGTCGTTTAAGATAAGCGATTATAATTTTGTTTAAGCGGTTTTAACACAAAATATTCGCAGCAGCAGAGCGTAGTAGAGTTGAGTACAGATTTAGCCAAAAAAGCATTTGAACAGAAAAGAAAAACAAAACGAAGATTAGATACAAATAAGCACATAAAAGTAAACGAAAGTACAACACAAATATTAATATTATAAAACTAAGCATATACTACTTAATGAAATCTATTCAGAAAATGCGATGAGATTTGGAACAGAAAAAAATGTGGCTGATGTATAATTTTGTACGTTTGTGCACAATGCGCGAAAACAATTAACTTAATTCTAAATGCTGATCCATAGACAAGCGAAACATAAATGCGAAAAGTTTTATAAGAGTTTTATAAAGGTTTGCTGGCGCAAAACTGAAGAGCAAGTACTCTACCCACGATAACAGACTGAGACTGATTGAATTCGCCGGGGCCCGAAACATGGTAGGATGCTGTACTAGGTTCATATGGTTCAGAATCGAAAAACAAGAAACCAAATCGGACATGTTTTTATAGACGGAAGGCTCAATTCTAGTGTTTTAGACATACCTTCACTACGAGGGCCAAACATCGACTCGAACCATTATCCTGTGGCAGCCAAGATACGCACCCGCATCTCTGCAGCAAAAAATTTGCGCCTAACATTACAAGGAAAGCTCAACGTTGAAAATCTGCATTTAGAGTAGACGACCAATTTATGCGCCACTCGATCCTCATACTTGAAACGTATTTTCCGCAATAAGAAAACAGAGACCGAAATACGTGAGCAGAGAACTAGGCCACTTTCGGAAGGTTTTAAGACCCGGGCGAACACCTTAAGAACAACCATGGCGACCTAGTGACCCTACTCCAGAACGTGCCTAAATTATGAAATAAACACTTTTCCGCCCTATTAAACGGTTGAAGCGCTGAAAGTTGTGGAAAAGATAAATCCGAGCCCCCAGTCGATGAAAGCGAATTCGATTCAGATTAACACTTTCCTGACATCTGGAATGTAAGTGTGCTCTGCCCAATCCAGAAGAAAGGCGACCCGCGCCAACTACCGCGGGATCAGCTATCTAAGCATAGAAGCCTTAACAGTGTGGCTTTAGGCCTGCCAAATCCATACATAGTTGGTGTATTTGTCGATTCAAATCCGCTTGCGACAGCACTAAAAGGAGTTGCCTATATGCCGCGGCATCTGAATTTGGCATTCCCGCGAAACTACTACGGCTGTGTGAAATGACATTTAGCAATACCGCCAGCTTCATCAGAATTGGGAAAACTCTCTCCGAGCCGTTTGATACCAAACGAGGTTTCAGGCAAGGCGGCTCCGTTTCGTGTGATTTCTTGAATCTAATGTGGGAGAAAACAATGAGAGCTACAGAACTGAACCGCTCAGGAATAGTTTACTACAAGAGCATATAATTACTGGCGTTTTCCAATGGCACCGACACTATCGGTAACAGAAACCGCGAAGTCTGTTGATGATCTAAGACCACTGGCTTTGAACGCCGCAGTTGCTGTTTTAAGTCCCAGTGAACTCGATGAAGTAATCTGATGAGGAGTGAACTCCGAAATAGCAGTCTTTCCTCAACATTTTTCATAAAAAATGGTTTCAAGAAGTTGTTCTAAAAGTGCTACCGCGCTAATAAAAAAGTATCGTAAAAAACAATCATAGCTCTAGGTTCCCTATGTTTTTTTTTTCAAAACACTTTATACAGATTTTCCAAACCTCATCCCATTTTAGTTACAATTAAGTACTTTCTAACACAATTGACGAAAATAACTTTTAAAATTAAAAAAAATATATATATATGTATTCAATAAAGTGAACTTGTAACTCTTAAACGCAGTTTATTACAGTTTCTTCACATACACAAATGCATGCTTGCGTGTATGTTGTTTTATTTACTAATTAAAGCCTTTACGCTAATAAATCATACACTCTCCGTTAAATTACGATATATCTAAGTATAATTTCGTTGAATTTTCCTTAAACTATTCAATTCTTTTAATTGTTTTTTTTTAATTGTTGCAAATTCTAAATGCTAAACAACTCTGCAAGTTCACTAAATTTTATAAGTCTTTAGTTTGTGTATTTAATGCCTCAAATACAAGTTCTTTAACAACTAAATACTTTGAACAGAATGCGCATATTTACAATTATTTTTGTTATTATTTTTTTTTTTAGTAGTCCATTTTTGTTAGTATTTGTTATTGACAACAATTTTTGTTTGTTTGTTTTTGTTTTAGTATTAGAGTGAACACAATATTATGAATGGCATTAAATGCTAAATTCAATACTAAATGCCCATTGTTATTAGTTTTTTAGTTAAAATAATTGAATTATTTATATACTTGCTTACATATAATTGTGTCAATATATGCATGTGTGTGTGTGTGTGTGTGTAATTAGTAGCTCTGTTAGTTTTGAATTCGAATGGTCATGCGTAAAAAATGTTAGTAGCGTTTATGAAAATTATTTAATTAATTTGCTAATTAATTTGATTGCATTGGTTTTGAATAGTTGGCAGCTTTTGCTTCAGTTTCCCTTTCCGCTTCCGTTTTTTAATATTTAATTTTTTTTTGATTTTCTCCCTTAGAATTGAATGTGGTTTGTATGTTTGTATGTGAATGCGTATGCAAATAATTAACAACGGACGGAACTGTACAAATAAATTTAATGTTTCACTTAAACGGCTTTTGTTGAATGAAAACGAAAAAAATGTGCCTTGCGGGTGAAAAATATAAAATAAAATTTTATTTTAACTTGGATTACAAAAATATTTGAGATAAACATAACTACACAACAGAAGTATATTGTACTTATTAAGTAGCGTTTATGTATTTGATTTTATGCGTTTTTCATAGGCATGTTTATACATGTTTATATGTACGCATTTTACGGATATTTGCGTTCATTTTCTAAAATCGTACGAGATAAGTTTTTAAATGCTAGCCTTTTGCAAGGAAATGCTTTCTTTCCTTTGTCGAATATCTAATAATAGATGGATATTTATTTATGTACAAAGATATTTGTGTGTTTTTTTCTTTAATTTTTGATTTAGCTAGTTTTTGATTACAATTTTTTCGCGTTTTCAAAGAAATTTTTGGGACAGGTTTATTATTTTTGTTTTACTCAACTGCTGCTTGTTTTCATGCGTATACACTTTTTTTTTTTAGATTTTCGTCGAATTTCGTTGCTAAGCATCTGAAATAATTATCTCGGCTTTTTCGTATGCTACTCAATAATTTTTTTAAGCACATTCACGTACGCCAAAAAATATGCAAACTATGCGAAAGTAGTAAAAACTTTCAAGTGAAATTTGATAGATTTTGAAAAAAAACTTTCTAGTAAAGTAAAATTTAAATTTTTTATTTAAATTTTAAAAATTTGAAAAAACATAAATGTATATAAAGCGAATTTTTCACATTGCATATTTTTAGGCATACTTTCATTAAAAGTTTTTTTTTAGATATTTTTTTTTTAATTTTTAAATTTTTATTATTAATTTTTTTTAATACATACACACATTTGTGGCTATCCTTTTTAAACATCTTAACATTTTATGTAGCTTGATATCTTACATTGGTTCAACGTTTCTAGTGGGTCATCTGTGTTTTTTTTTCGTTTCTCTTGCATGCAATGCTTTGTAATTTTTTTCGGTAATTAATATCTCCTCATAATTTTTGGAATCTGGTTTTAAAAAATTGCTTCCGTTTTTTGATATTTTACACATTTGGCATATTTTTAATTCATTATTAGGTGTTGCTTTAAAGTTAACTGTACAAACTAGCTTATTATTGATTTCTTGTATTCTTTTATGTTTTTTTTTTAATTTATGCTTACAAAATTTTTTTTGTAGGTTTGTTTATTGAAAAAAAATTTTTACTTACTAGCGCATAGTTCGTTGTGCTGACAAAGTTTTAAGAAAAATCCATTAAATGAGCAATAATGTATGAATTTATTTCTGCAGGGTACACGGAAGGCTTCGTCAAAAAATAAATCACTTTTAAGATTTAATTTATAAACGTCTGTACTCAGTAATTATAACAGTTTTCAAACTATTTACATAAGTTTTGAAACTAAATTTTTATGAAACGTTTGCAAATCCACTTCTAAGAAACCTAATTTCGATTTAGAAATATCAACTTCTGTGCAAAATATACAAATGGCTGCAAAGTTTTCAAAATCAAGTTCTTATATCTTGATTACAGTTAATAAGGAAAGCTTATATACACATATACGTTTCGTAAGTTAATTTTGTGGCGATAACATATTTTTGATTGCGCAATGTAGGTTTTGGGATTCTTAGTTTACTGACCCAAGCAAGTAAAGCGCATAACTACAGTGGAGTTTTTATTGCGTTGTATAGCTTTTGGCGCTGGAAATTTCCATAGTGTTTCTGCACTTTTATTAAGTTAAATGAAAGTTTCAGAAAATAAGGATAAGTGTAACAAATTCAATTAAAAGTAGCAGGGAAACAAATATCACCAAAGCAACCCATTTAGTTTAATATATCGAGGAAGCTTTTCGGGAGTATTTGCCGCCCTACTCTTGGTCGAGTCATCATCATGCTTGGTGAACGCGATATACTAACTTCATTCGAAAGTTGATCGTGAATATGCCCAGTTTTCTCGTTAGTTTAGGTTCCTTGCCGTGTTCTATCTCTTAATAAGACTATATCGTCGATGTTTTTGCAAATCCGCCCATCGCCATCTTACGGCACTCAAATTTTATAGGAGAGCGATAAAACGGTTTATTCCTTGAAGGCATTGCCTCGATAGGCGGTATTTTCTCTAGCTAATATGTTACATAACTGTTGTTTTAACAACGATTTAACGATTTGTATGCATAAACCTCGATGCCTAGAGTTCAGGGTTACCAAATCTCATTTTTGCCACAACGGCGATTTAGGCGGTTTTGCAGCTGGTCGATGGGCGGTTTTGCTAAAACATCGACGATATACATTTTGGCTGGTATGTATACGAATATTCAGTAGTATTATCTCAGACATTAGAAGTGTGGTGTCGAATAGGTGTAGCAATCAGACTATTGGCTTCTTAGCCACACAATGTTATTTAAGGTGGCTCTTTCGCGTAATCGTCCGTCTTATGCTTCGCTATTTGGTGGCAAACCCAATGTAAAAAACTCAAAAAGTTGGTCTTTTCCTCGGTCACAGGGTTAGTGGGAACCTCAAGGTTCGAGTCTTTTACATATGTATGACTTTTTGACTTGTAAACAACATAGTCGAGAGATTTTTCAATTCCGCCATTATAAATCTTGAAAAAGTTTTGAATAATCGGTTTATAGATAGAAAAGGAAAGGATTCTCAGGGAGGCAATGTGTTAGTCAGACATATTTAATAGTACGATGACGTTGAGCACCGTTCTGGGCTGCAGGATTGGAGACTACCAAGTGCCGACTAGCAGGCGAGAGATGAATCTTAAGCCGTCATTGTGAGATTGGCAGTATTCTGTTTGAGTTTGAGAAATTTAATTTCTGAATGAAGATGTATATAATTTACGTAAAAATGGCATCAGGTCATAAAGATTTTTCTTTATATTTGTTGTTAGCTATCCGTTTTTCTGCCTCGTGCCAAATCTATTGACTACTGAGTCGCGTAGTATTTAGCACGATGGTCTTCTGCAATAATGACACAACTCAAAATGTCGTGCTTTTAACTCAAAAAGGGCCAAAATGATACAAATGTAACTAAAACACCAACATTGATACGAATGAAACCACTTTTGGGCATATTTATCATTTGAGGATTCAGAATGCAGTTAATTCTTGAAATAAATTTGTCCACCTAAAAATAAACGACTTTTATGGCAAGGAGAATTGTTCATAGAGAATTGAGGATGTATGAATGGCATTCTAACTGCCACTATCGATTTTAAAATTATTTTTATGAATTTTATTTATGCTATTCACTGCGGGTAATTGACGCTCCACTTTTCATCGACTCCTGCCGTAGAAAGCTATTTTTTCTTCCATTCCTTTTTATTCTCAATTTTTTTTTTCAAATCACCCTAGATTTTGAATAATTTGCCATGGATTTATCAAATCGTTTAGCCAACCTGCTGACGATTGTATCAGTGGTTAATGTAATAAATAATTTATTTGACCTTTGACCTACTTATGGTTGGCATAGCGCAAATTTAAGTATTATTAAGGCCACTGTAATCATTGTAATTGCCGGCGTACAGTAAGTGATCATTTAAACTATAAATGTAAGGGAAAGAGGCATAGCTGGTTCTGACTAGTCTTGCTACCTTAATTAGTGAAATTGTATTCATAATCGATGGAAAAATTACTGGCTTGGATAGAGCGTTCTATAATCACAAATCAATGCTGTGATGAAGGTGTGGCACATTGAAGTGATGCAAGAATCACATACGCCATTTTGATAAAATCAATTAAATTTAGTCAACTAAAAAATTGCGGAAACAACAACGAAAAAGATGGTTAAATTTTGATCTAAAAAAATTTTAATACTTAGTTTTGGAATCTCCATTGCAGTTATTGGCTTATTGCTTTAAACAAATCTAAATTTTTGATTTTTAACTTTTGCGTACAAATTCTTTACACAAAAAAAAAACTGAAATTTCAATTTTTCTTAAAACAAAGCGCTAACTGAATTTGATCAAAATTAAAATACAGCTATTTTCAAACCCATTAAACACTAAATAAACGTTGACCGTTACCAACAACACTACACGAACACTTCTGCCACATCGACGTCATGCAACATTACGTGCTGCGTTCGCAAGCCAAACGCTGCGATACCAGCGCCGTCAACAAAGCGTAACCGCATGCAACCAAAGTAAGCGTCTGCCAACTAACAGCTCCTCCTCGATGCGCTGCGCCCGACGGGTGCGGCTGTGTCTGGCGATTGTAGGGATTCTGGTTCTGATATTGCGGTGGTGGTTTGTTGTACATATTCGCATTTTGATAGCCTACATTGCTGTTGCCATAGTAGCCGCTAGGTGGCGCCAAACCGCCGCCGCTGCCGCCCAATATGCCATTACTGCCTCCCGGTGGGCCACCAGTGCCGCCTGGCATCGAATAGTACGGCTGTTGGCCGAATACGAAGCTCGGACTGTAGGGGTTCACCGGCTGCAGACTGCCTGGATAGCCGGGGTTCAGCACACTACCTGGATGATTAGGTTGGGGAAATTGTTGAAATGAGGGTGCTTGTGTGGGTGAGTTATAGGGGAAAATGGGCAGATTGGGCAGGACTGGCACCGACTGGGGCGCACCGAACACATAATGGGGATCAATGCCGCCGGTGCCGCCGCCGTTCGGTCGTAGCTTTTGCGCGCTGCCGGGCGAGTCATTGCCGCCATCATCGCGACCATTGTTGCCATAATTTGAATTCACATTGTTGCTATTTTTATTCGCATAGCCGTTAATGTTGTTAATACCGCCACCGGGTGATGAGTTGCTGCCAGTGGCGGACGATGATGAGCCGCCGCCATTGCTGCTGTAGTATGTGTGCGTGTTAAGCGTTGGATTGGATGAGGCGGATGAGAAGATGGCGTGCTCGGGACCAGGCTTGTAACTGGATCCTGAGCCGAGTGAAAGTGGAGTGTAGATGGTTAGAGGATGCAGAAGTTAGATGATTTTTTTATTTTTTTATTGACATTTTTGATGCGTTTGTTATGCCGACAGCCAAAGTGTTAGAAAGAGGAAGAGAATTAAGAAATATGCATTTGTTATTTCAGAGCAGTGGGAGAGAAAACGAGTAGGTTATATGTTGATAATTGTTAATTGATCTACATTAGATACCAACAAGAGAGTATATTTAAAACATGCGTGGATTTCAATTTTCATACTACGGTTTACGTACAAATAACAACAAGAAATGCAGTGCACAATTAAGGGTCTGTCAGCTACCACGACGACTTTTAGTTTACGTTTCAAGCTTAATGATTAATGATTTAAATGATTGGGTAGTGACTGAAGCAAACAATAATTAGCAAAACCAAAAGAGAACAAGGATGATTATAAATACGAGTATCTTTTTCAACAAAGCAACATAAAAAAGTTAAATTAAATTTGAATTTTTATTGCGAATGGTTTTGTTATTTAGACTGTGAATTGGAATTTGCGTCGTTATCATGATTTTCATGTATTTTGATGTGTGTGTGATGTATTTCCCATTTTTGCGATGTTATTTGCAAGCGTTGTGAGGCCAATTCGTGAACTTATTCAATTCTATTCACTTCAAGCGACAGTTTTGATCTTACTTGTGAGTGTTTTGCAAGAACTTTGTCGAAATCCTACTAAATTGCTAGTCAAGCTTATAATTTTAACGTAAAAATATAAATAAATAAATTTTGATTGATGCATTTTTTTGGGAATTAGAATTGTAATGTTCTATGCTCAAACACAAATTTAAATTTGTTCTCATAAGAGCTGTGGAGTCAATGTCAAAGAGTCTTAAAGACCTCCAAACTGTTGTATGCTTTTCTCAAAATATCTTTGAAAAATATAACCTACACTGGAGCATTTGGCAATAATTTACTACGTTGATTATATGGGTGGCTAAATGACGGAGGCTTGCTTCAGTGGGTTTAATCGTTGATGGGTGAAGAATGTATACACAAAGTTGCAGCGTTTAATTTTCAATAAACATTTTCAGATTAGTCAATAATTCTGTTCAATTTGGATGGTAAGCTTTAACTTGATTCCGCGTAGGCTGTTTTGGATCCTTTTTGCGCGCATCACACGTTTATTTATTTATTGCCGATGTCCTGCTAAAGAGATTTAGGGTTTCGTTGACAGTTCCCCCAGTTTGGTAATTCCCTTTCAGAGCGCTTCCTTTATCGTCCCGGGGTAGGTCCTACTCAAAGAAAGGGCTCAGGTCTTATTAGAATCGAGGCAGCAGCCATTCTAACTAGTTGATCGGCTTCTTATTTTCCTTCGACTCTTATGTTCCCATATAAGTTGGATAGCATTGTCCTCAGAAAAGGAAGTTAAGATTCCCTAGCCGACCCAGGGCCAATGAGGACTAGACCTCGAAGTATGAGAGAGCCACAAGTGCCGTCTGACTCTCATTTAGTATACGGATATTATCTCTTCGATAATTTTCTACAAAGGTTAATCTCTGCTCACAGGCTAATGAGATTAACTTCATCTTGAAAGATGCTTGGGAGGTACCCAAGGGAACTGGAGGCTTCAGTTTACGATCACATACGCCTGCTCCATAATAAATTTACGGGCTACAAGGTGCCAAGGCAGGATTTTGGCATAGATGTATGTACATGTGTGGCTTCCATCTTGGTATCTACTTAACGGGTCCAGGATGGTTTGATTACACTATTCAAAGGTAAGAATCCAACAATATTATCCAATACTATCTAACTATTAAAAAAGCTTTAGTAGTACTAAATCGAAAATCATTCACCGAACTCCATGTTGGAGTGACACCGCTAAGCCTTCAGGAAAGGGTTTCCTGTCTGTAATTCTTCGAATTTAAATTGTTTATATGACATTTGGGTTCGGCCAGAAACGATTAGAGTGGTGGCTGTGAGTGAGTGCCCTATAATGCCTCCCTCTAAATTATCACCTCTTTAAGAAACTCATTCAATACGAAGGTTAACTTTTGCATTGAGTTTTTCTAATTCCCAAAAAAATTAAACACCAATAATAGTCGAAACTAAATAGGTCTTACTGTTGCCTTACGAGTACTAAAACTAAAGTTTTAATCAAAAAAAAAAACGAAATCAAATTAAATTAAAAAATATAATCACCTGACGGATTAACTGGCGCCGACGACGACGAGCTGGAGCCAGATTTCCTCTGACATTTCGGATAGTTGCCGCAGTCCTTGCCTTCGCGCTGAGTGTAGCTGCACGAATCGCTGGTGATGACACACTCCTCGCTGGGCAGACAGCCAATGTCGTTGCAGCCACGTCCATATTCTGCAGTGGCGCAAATGGCGCAAATGGCGCGACGACAATGCGGACGGGGAGGCGTGCGTTTTTCGTTGTTGTTGTTGTTGTTGTTGTAGTGATTGTTGATTTGATAATGTTTTTGTAGGACAAAAAATAAAAATTCATACAATAAAGAAGTATAGAAAAGTAAATAAGTAAAAGCAAGAATACAATAGTAGGAGAACATAAGAATGGAGTAGGGGAAAAAAAACAACAAAAACAAAAGAGATAAGTATTTGAGTGTAAACGAAAGGAATGACGAATGAAATGGAATGAAAGACATTCATATTTGTGTGCCCGTGTTTACTGTTTGTGGCTTGGTGTGGGGGGTGGCGGGTGGGTGCTGTGTGAATGGGCTGATAATAAATAATGTTATGACATGTTGACAACACTGGCACGCGTGAAAATTACTCAAATATTTACAAAATGTTGCGGAAATTGATGAAAAAGTGAAAATGCGTGAAATATGCGCTCGCCATTGGTATGGGTGTGTACATGTGTGTCAGTGTGTGGTGTGTGCTTGGAGAATATGAATTGGTATTGTATTCGTGTGCGCGTGACCGGAAGTGTAATGGAAAATATGCTCGAGTGCTGAGTGAGGGGTTTGGTGTGAATTTTCCACTTGAATGTTTACATAAAGTAGAAAAGGTTTTGGGATTTCAGTCAGAAGTCGAAAGTTGTTGGTGATTTGAACATTTAAGTGAAGATGATGCTGGTGAGTTATGCAAAACTGTAAACTCCTTAAACGGTCATATGTAAAATTCGTTACTTTTTTTGTGGTTGGTGAAAGAGAACATAGAAACATTCCGGAACGAAGGAATGCAACGCGGAGGCAAGAAGCAAACAAACTCGTTTATGGAAATTTAAAAATTTAAAATGTCATGATTTTTTTTATTTATTTTATTTTATTTATCACTAATGCAATTTAAGTTGACATTACTTTGGACACTCTTAATTTTTTTTAATTAAAAAAAATTTGCTTAGATACCATTACCATATTTTTTCAGAACCGATTTCAAATAAGTGTGTGAAATTCAGAAACGATGTTTTGTTTTTTTTATTATACAACAATCTCTCAACACTTGATTTCTGCTTCTCTCTCTCGCGCTGCATTCAACAAAAACAAAAATCTCTTTGAAATTTGACGAAATCCAGTTAGACGGAAAAAAGTTTCAAATAACTGTGATGTAATGAAATAAGTAGTTACTCAACAATACTGAACTGAAACGAACACTTAGCGACTCATAAATAATTGTTCTTGTACATACTTGAAAAGGAGTTAACACTGCTGAAGATGCACAGCAGCAATATGGCGCTGGCAGCACTACCAGCGGTGCCCATACTCGGCCACATGCTCGCCTACGTATCCTCCAAGTCGTCGTCCTTTACTTCCTATTGCTGGCTGGTTTCGCCTCCGCTCTTCAAATGCTCGACCGCTTAACGCTCTGCTGCTTTTGTGCTGTCTTTGACTTATTACTGTGGCTTCAATATATTTTATAAGAAAAAAAAACACCGCTTGGCTGCTCCTTGCCTTCAGAAGAAACAATATTTGTTTTACACACTATCGAAACACACAAGAAAGCAATATTGCCGGCTTTTAGGCGTTAGAGATGCGGGAATTCTGCAAAAGAGAGAGAGAGATATAAGCACATTTGTGTAAAATTAGACGCAATGAAATATGAGCATCAACCAACAAAGAAATTGAAAAAAAAAAAAAACTATTTGAATGAAATTGTCTAAAGTTCTATAAAATATGTATGTATGTGGCAGTGTGTGGGGCAAAAAGCATTTCGGCAAATATAATGAAACTCTTGTCTGCGTTATTTGTTTGCCAAAACTACAGTTCTTTTTGTTGTTGGTGCATATGTCTCCAGTTTGATAAATATTTGTTGATGTCGAATGCGGATGATTTTCTTTGCTTGCTCATATTGGTATGACACTTTGATACGCTTTATTTACGATTGCGGCATTGCGACAGAGTAAATGAAAAAATAAAAAAAAAAACGGTGTTCATTCTCAAATTTCGAAAGCCTCTTTTTACAAGTTGTATTAATGCAGCAAATTTCAAATTGGACTTTGGTTGATTGCGTTTCAGCTTTGGTGGAAGGACGCAAATATTTAATATTGTATTTATAGCATTTACTTATATACATGCATTAGGGCGATTTTTTTTGCGATTATTGTTTTTTTTCACTCCTACCTCAAAATTTTGTGGAAAAAATGATGATGCGTTTCCTTTAGAATTGAATGCTCTATAAAAGTATCCATTGCGGGGTAATCCTAACTCCCACCGGCGAGGCAGTACTGGTCACTAAACCCAATTTTTGATGAAATTCTCGTTTTTTGTCCCTATCTCGAAAATAACAAGAGCTATAGCAAAAATATGAACGGCAAAAAATGTCATCGCAATGACACAGAGTTTAAACCATTAATTACTTTGCAACAATTTGATTTTAAGAGAAGTCTATTTTAATTTTATAAATTTACAGTTCGAAATGTGCTCGTGATAAATTGTGAATTAAATATTGTATATGTATATTTCTGTATATACATATATATGCGAGAAATATACAAATTTTATAAATGTTATACAATTTTATTTATAAAATTTGAAGTTACATATAGTGACAAACAAAAGTATTGGCACAGAGAATTTTTCGCAATGTATGCAAAGTTTTTTTGTTCTTATTTCTTTTCGCTATTTTTTTTTATAGAACCTAGTTCATACCTGCAATAAAACACATAAAAATAAAACCTCTAAACTTAGTTCAAAACCCAGGAAAATTGAACAACTTTGCATACTAATTTGGAACTTTCTCATCAGATTTTTTTAGAAAATTTCTAAGTATGTAATTTTATATCCAATTTTATTTTTGAAGAACTTAGTAGAAGTTTGAAGTTACTAAAACACCGCGCTGATTTTCGGACTCTGTTATTATTTTCTTCTATGCAAAAAAAAAAAACAAATTTTGAACGTACATACATACTTTGTATGAAAGTAACTGAGCGCAAAAATAGTCAAAAGCTAACGCGATTTTTAGCAACTTTAAACTTGCATTTAAATGGGCTATAAAAACTGCATACTCAGCATTTTTCTAAAAAAAATCTGATTAGAAATTTGCAAATTAGTAAGAAAATTTTTTGAAATTTTCTGACTTTAGCACAAAGTTAAGAGATTTTATTTTTATATTTTTTTTTGTTGTAGTGTGAACTATATCTTTGTAAGAAATTAGCGAAAAGGAATTAAAAGAAAAAACCTCTGCGTATATTGCGAATAATTCTCTGTGCCAATACTTTTGTTCGTCTCTGTATACATTACCGAAACTGGAGCATAAATGCTGCACTAAAATGCAATGATTTTTTTTTATAAAAAAAAAATTAAAATCCGCAATATATCCCATCATTTTACGGACATGTTTTTATATTACAAGAAAAACAAATTACTCGTATGATGCTTTTGTTTGTTGATAAGTGATTTTTTGCACTGAAATTCATTGCGTATTTGGTATTTTGTATCACTTGCCAAAAAAACCTAACGCTTTAAGTATCCCAGCGATGTTAATTATGCGTGAAAATAGTAGTAGTTAATTAAATTTGTCACAATGTCAGCATATATATGAAATTAAAATTTTACGCTAATACAATTTCATCAGCAATTTAAAGAGTAGTAGAGGCAGCAATTTGAAAAGCTTACAAATTACAAAGATTACAAACGCCTGAAGTTCAAAAAATTGTTCAAGAAAGTTGAAGAAATTAAGGAGATATAACTGAAAAACAACGGTTTCTAGTAAAAACGAAGCAAAATACATATAGCTCAATATCTACGTCAAATCGACCAATGATCGGAGTCGACCATTTCTTGATTTGGATAAATTATGGTCATAACTTTTTTTATTATCACATAACAAAGTTCTACCAAAGTGAAAAAATAAAATTTTCCAACGTTGAAAATTTAACAATTTCCTGAATAATGCAAGTTTATTTTTTGCATATCCAACAACTTACGGTTAAAAAAATGGTGCTGGGCTTGTTTGATGTTTGGAAATATGTGATAAAAAGAGTATATTTTATTCGAAATGAAAAAAAATACAAAACTTGAAAATTAAAAAAAATAATTAATTAAGTACAATTTTTTTAACATAAAAAAAAAGTTTTTCATAGTCCTTCACATTAAAAAATAAACACTTTGAAAATTTAAGCATCTTTTCAGATTTGGTATTGTACAAAAAAATAATTATAGCTTTCATCATATAATCTTTAAAAAAGGAATATAACTATTTTTGTAAGATTTTCAAAAAAATAAACTTGCAAAATCCGGGAAGTTGTTAAATTTAGTATTTTGCATAACTTTGGAAAATAAGTGCTGGCTTTTCCCTTTGGCAGAGCTTAGTTATATGATAAAGTAAAAGTTCTGACCAAAATTCATGGAAATCAAAAATGGTCGACTCCAACCATTGGTCGATTTGGCATGGATTGACCCATATCTAAATTTCTATTTGTATTAGTATTTCCTAGAATTATTCCAAATTGTTTGTCCCAGCCAGCACCGGGCGGATGGGCTTAATCGTTTGGAGGTTTAAACCTAGCATAGTTATTTGTTTCTACTTGCTCATAAAATTAAATACAGAAATATGAAGCTATGAATTAGAGCTCATCTTCCGTCGACAATCCCGGCTGGTTTTATTTCCCACAACTGTGAGAAAAAAATGTTAGCTCACACATTTCTTTGCCAGTTAGAAAAAATGGTTAGACAACAGCAGCTGTGCAACTGAATATACCCTGAAGACCCAAACGAGATTTGAGGCAATTTTCTTGGCTTATTTGCGACACACATTCGTCGTCGGCGTAGTTGCTGTTGCTACTTTAGCTGCTGCTGACAGAAAGCGGATGCAAACTCTTCTACAATTTCACTTAAATGTCATTTCGCCTTCAAGGCTTTTGAATTTTTTGGAGAATGTGTTTAGATATTTACTAGTTTTGTCTTTGTTTCCCGCAACGCCTCGCTGGGCTTGGCACTAACATAACAAATTTGTGGTTGCCAAAAAATGCGAACGGTACTGGAAGTATTTTGCTACTAAAGCAGTTAAATGTGGGATGCGAATTTGCATTTTGTTTATTTTTGGCTTGCATTTTTAGTGCAAATGCAACGCTTTCGTAGGAGTAGGCAAACTAGCGACATGAATTCTGTGGGTTCTTTCAATGGTCTAACTTGAACCACCATTGACTGTATCTGTGCATCTGTGCATCAAATGTTGTTTTTAAAGTTCAAAACTTCTGCAATAGGAAATCTGTAAAACTTTCTATCAAAGTGTGAAATTCGCACTCTCACCAAAGTAATTTCAAAATAACTTTACTATGCAGTGGAAATACTTTCTACAAATTAGCAGCATTACAAAAGCGAATTGGAACGATTTGTCAGTCGAGCAGAATTGAGCTACGGCAAACTCTTCAAGATACGAGCACTTAATTAAAAACATTGCGACATTTCTCTGCCGCTGTCCTTTCGCTTCCTTTCTTCGCTCGGTTAACAACGAAATTTTCGTTCCCCATTCAAGCGAGAGCAGTAAAAGAGTTACGAGTATTTGTCAGCGGCTCCCAGTAGCTACTCTCGACAATGACGAATACTCAACAAAAGCTGGGAATAATAGTTTTGTTTCGCCTCACACCTTACTTGCTAGCTCGCTTTGTTATTGCAGCTGCATTTCTAGTTGTCGTTCCTGGCTGCACTTTGATAACTTTAAAATTTGTCTTCAGTTTGGGCTATTTATCTTTGCCAAGTTTTTTTCATAACGACTTTTACTTCAGTACTAGCATGAGGTAGTAGGTAGAGATGCGAAGTGTTCGCTGTGCCACGGAAGTTCGAAGCAAGCAGTGTTCGTTACGATACTTATTTATGTATGTACGTGCTACTGGTGTAACGGGAGATACGAGTAATTTTGAAAGCTAAATCGAAAGGAGTTAGCTTTTTTGGACAAACGTGATTTGCAGATTATTGTTACATTAACCATGACTCTCAAACGAGTGCCTCGAAACTGACTGATAAAGCAAATTCGAATTTATGTAAATTGGTCCAAGGACGACGAGAGTACATTCCAGCCCTAGTTCGGATGAGGCATATGTGCTTTGGAGATAAACCCAACAGATCTCCTTGTTTCACAAAAGCGACGCTCCACCTGGATAAGCTTCAGAGACTCTACTAAGCGACGATGAATCATCGAAAGATCGTATGAAGCAGTGGTCAGTTTTTGGAAGATGATATGGTATGGCAGTAGAAGACGCAACGGCGATTGCTGATGATTTTCATATAAAAAGTTAGTGTAAAGTGAATCCCTTTATTCATATACGGCAAGTAGCCGTCCAAATTAGTTGATGCATTTTCCCCAAGGCTCTGTATTTTAATAAACAGTTCATGGTAGACTCTATAAAGTCCTAATGACTTATGTACAAGAAGTTTAGAGAAACGACCGACTGCATTAACTTTAAATATGAATTTTTGGCTTTTTGAGGGTAGGTGGAAAATATAGTAAACATAAGCCGTTTGCGCTGAAACTTGATATGTGCTCTAAGGAAATATGGCAGCAATGGGCTCTATGCCACGCCCTCCACCGTACGAAAATATCGAATTATATACTCTTACACAGCATGCAATTTTCTAAGACATGCGTCGAATTAGAAGACCTGACGAACGTGCACTCATATTTTTTTACTAAAAATCTTAGGAATGTACATATCCAAGTCAATTTTGTGATAAAAAAAAATACAAAAATAATCATAAATACTTTCGCGTTCAAAATTCAGCACACTTAAGGCATGGATTCGAGTTAAAAAAATAGTTGCTTTTATAGGTTCACAGCCAAAATCAACCAAACTGGTTAGCCGATATCGAGCTAATTCTGTTGGTTCTTTGGAAATTTATGTTTCGTTGAGAGAGGGGTGAGCAACTTTTACTTTTCCCTTTGTAAGCTAATAAGGTTTTTCCTATCAACTGTCACCATGACTAGGTCGATGAGAAGAACTAATGATCCGGTTATGCAACTGCAAATTAGATCGAAACTATTCTCTTAATTCCATTAAATCGCTATTTAGAATTTAGGGATATCTGCTTAAGTGTAATCTGAGGTTCTTACGCCTCACCTTAAGCATATCCTTTGTATATTCAGCGTGAGATTCAAAATGAGAATCTCCCGGATCCAATAGTGATCTGCTTAATCCAACACTCTACTTATAAAAAGATACCATTTTGTAGTCGAGAAAACGATAGTGTCTTCTCAAAAGTTTAGGTTTTTTTTTGTGATATATATAATGGATTTTTTTTAAGGACGTACAAACAAATTAAATAAGAGCAGCATATAAGAAATTTAAGCAGGATACGATAAAAGTTATGCTCTTCACATCTTACCTCCTTTCAACTTTAAATCTTTTATTCGATTACTCACTCAACCAAATGTTTCTTCTACGCAACTTAACATTCTATTTTCGTTATTTATCCTGCAAAGTAAAATTGAAATACAATAAATTGAACAAAGGTGACAAGGTGAATGCTAAAACTTCACATTTCATTGCACTCAATAAAAGTTTGCTGCAAGTAAATCAAGAGAATAATATGACCAAAAATATAAATTCATTGCAAAAATTTTGATATATTTATGTACAGTTTCGAAAATGTAAATAGGAACCCGACATTTGACAAATATCATGTAAGTCCGAGTTTCAAACTTTGTACAAAGATTAGGAATATTCGAAAAAATTTCACCAAAATATCGAGCTTTTTAATGAAACTTCTTAGAAACATTTTGATTGAAGTACCCAGGACTTACTGCTGATACATTTTTTTTGTTGAAGGTGTTGGTCTTTATCGCCATATAAAAAAAATTGTCGAACATACTTCGTAAAAATGCGTAACACCGCCAACAAAACAAAAAAAAAAAATGCCCAAAGTCAATGGTATTTTGCAGCCACTTAAAATTTGAGTTTTTTCCAAAAGTTCTGATTAAAAATTTCAACCTTTTTGATGTAATTTTGTTGAAATTGTCGAACTTTTTGTTGGATAGTGAGCTATGCTTTCCTAAACAAATTATACACTTTAAATAAACAAAAGAAAACGAAAACTTGTGAGAATGTCGCGTACCTATTTGTTTGCCCGCCACTGTACATATGGATGTACCTTATGAAATGTGGTCACCTGCTGTACTGCTATTGTGAACGTTAGCTCAATAAGTAGATATGTATGTATGTATTTGGTCATATGTAGTTGGTCATGTGAGCATTTTATTTCACATTTTACCGAAATTTATGATCTTCGTTGTACAAATCAATGTTTACATGAATACACGCATACACTAGCCCTAGTGTGCAAGATGTACATACATAATACAAATGTAAAACAGGTTCATTTGCATTTATACATACATATGTATGTATGTATGTATGCTTAACCGATGAAATATGCCAAGCTAAGAATTTTCCTGATTTCGTGCGAGTCTGCTTTTTGGTAAAATGGATATTGGAAGCAATTAAACACGAAAGAATGTTCAGCATGCATCATTGACACACATTCTTAGATATTCCAGAATGTAGGTATGTATGTAGGTGTACATTTCAAAATCAAAAGGGGACTTTTATGCCATCGGTGGGGGGGAGGCGAGTATGAAGCGCAAATCTATGGCATGTAGTAGCTTACCGGGAGAGAATTTGTCACATTTTCTGAAGGTGTTCATGCTAAAGTGCTTATAATGGCTGCCAATGGTGTCTTCACATACCTACACTACACTCCCTCCCATATAAATACATACCCACCAAACAATTTGTGTTGCCGGTAATAAGAAAACGTGTCGCCCTCGGAAACAAATTTATTGCCGGTAATATTGCCATCGAATCGATTTCCTATTACCGGTCGCTCTAAAACGTCCGCCGAAGGCAACTCGCCTGGGCGAGTCGTTTTCTTATTACCTGAAGGAGTCCCTTTCTTATCGCTTCAGGCGATATTTGGAATAATTTTATTCTTTTTAATACCTCATTTATTTTTTTGTATACCAAATTGCAACTTACAATCGGAATTAATTGATTTTCTCGCTGTGAGACTTCCTATTTTTTCAATCTTGTCCTTGGGCATAATTTAGACGCTTTTGGCCAATACTATTGACGCCATATTCATAAGTTTCGGAATTTTTGAGAACTTTTTTATTCAAAATTGACATGAACGAAGTGATGTTGCCGATTTGTCACCACAGCAATAAATCGGTGAGTCGCCAATTTGTTGCCATTGACGATTGTTGCCTATTTCTCATGTTTTGCATGGTGGGTACGTGCATATTTCTCAGCCTGCATGTGTATGTGTGTGTAGCTGTCCCAGCTATTCTACATATTTCAGCAGCGACTGCTTAATTGTGGCTGTTGTGTGCTACACCTGGTTACCGGTATGTCAATAAATTCGAAGTAATTAAAATATTTTCCTCGTATATCAAATTAAAATTGAGGGCGAATGGCAATAAATGAGGAAAATTCCTGCTGCTGTGCTTGACTGAGCAAGAGAGAGGCAATAAACCGAAAATACGAGCAAGGAGTGCTTGTCAGGAGGTGGAACGGTAAATGGTCAGCAGTAGCTGGTGGACTAATAACATTTTGGAATTCCGTAGCTGGTAGCTGAAGCGCTGAAAGTATTTGAATAGCAGCCCAATTTTTAGGGCGTAATGTGAAGTTAACAGACCGAAATATTCGCCTTTTGTAGCTTTAATACTTCTTAAGTTTCAGTTTTCAGTGATTAAGTTTCTGTTTACTTTCTGTAATTTGAAATTAAGCACTTTTCTTTAATCGTAAAAAATCGTTCATTCACAAAATTGCAAATATAGCCCCGCAACTGAACCAAAGTTCTGCTGCCAAATTACCATTGAAATCAAAGTCAAAATCATAAGTTCCGTCCTCTTGCGCATTAACACCGGCAATCAGGCAAAAATGGCACCCCAAACTTTATTCATTTTCTGCTGCTTTTATGCCAGCAGGAAGGAAGAAATTGCGCGTGCATAAAACTTTATTGCAATGCTCGAACTCGAACTGAAACTGGCAATTATTTGCCATGCAGCTAAAATGCTAAGGAAAACTTTCACATAGTGCGAATGAAATCATTTGTGCATTTGCATACAATTTTGGTCGAGGATGTGGTGAAAGCAATCAAATTGGTGACAATTTTGCTGAGGTGGTTTTGTAGAAATTCTTCACTGCTTTGGGATAATTTGAAATTTTGTGTAACTTTTAAGATTGCTTAAGCAAAATAGTTTTAAGTCGGCGAGTGTCTTTGACCTGGAAATTGCTTTCACAGGGAGTATTTTGGTATCAGGGTTTTGAGCATTAGAATAACTTAGATTATATATCAGGTTTCGGCCTGAAAGAAGCTATTACCGCATACTTCTCCAATATTCTTTTCTTTAGCTTGAATTCAGAATTTATTAAGCTATGAACCCAAACAAAATACTACCTAGAAGGGGAGGGCAATAAGCATAGAAGATTTTAGGGTTTGGTTGTCCAACATTCGCTGCATAGACTAAGGAGGCGCTTTTTTGGGTTAAGTGCAATGAGAGTTCATGATTTGGCCGTTAAAAGCTTTCTAAAGTTTACTAAACCATACTTCTTGTCTTAGCTCTCAAAATATAATGTGTGTCTTTGTCAGAAAGCTTTAGTTTCCATTGGTGTTAAGAAAAAGAAGTTGCTTATTTGGTAAAAAAATTTAAGTGACTTTAGAGAGTTTTACTTAGATTAAAAAGTATTAAGGCATCCTACAAAAATTGTGTATTATTATTGATAAAGCATCTTAAACTTATGCCTAGTCCAAAGTTAAAATATTGTTGAAGAATACAATAAAATTCTTTTTTCAAGCGAAAATGACCTAATTCGGGATAATTTTTTTTTTATTAAATGCCACAGAAATAAGTTTTTCTCGTTTCATTCATCCAAACTCATTACTAAAAAGTTAAGTCAACTAATATTTTTCCATTACACGCTCATACATTTCATACATCGTACATGCTTTGTGTGTACCTACATTGAATAACTTTTATTCACAGAAGCAAATTTTTCATTAAATTGCACTATTCTGCGCTTGCAATGTGTCCGGTTTGGGCTTATTGCTGCCTTTTTGCTTTACATTTGGCATCGACAACTAACGCATCGAAATTGCCAATCATCAAGTAATGAATGGTCAAGAGCAAATGGGTCCAAATTGCAATTTTGATTTTGAATGGCAACAAGAAAGCTGCCAACTTTTGTATGAATCCCCGTTAGCCGTTTTAGACTGACAGCTGTTGGCAATGGCAGCAGTAGATGATAAACGGATGACAACATGACAGCAGCGAAGTGACAAACAATTGCCAGCATTTGTAATAGAATAGCAGCTAATGCATAGCGTTTGTGAGTGAAATGTGTTATAAAGCAAGCGCAGGATATGAATTGGAATGGCTTTGATTACAAATTTTTTTGAACTTTCAATAGCTGCCACAATTTGGAAAATCATTCAGTGTGACAAACGTGTGCATGTACATATGTGTAAGGATTTGTGCCCAAAAGTGAAGTACAACAGCAATGGCAGCCAGAAATTGAATGATAGCAGCAGCGACGCGAGTCAATGTCATCCAAGCTAAAGTGAAAAAAAAATCGACTATGAACCAGTTGAGAAGTATTGTAGTCTCCTTTACTTCTACGCCTGCAAACGCATACATATGCATTAGGACTTTGTGACTTACGATTTTTTGCATGCATCAAGCTTTTTACAAACATTCTTCCTCATTGCAACTTCTTTCATTATTTTCACTGACTTGCGCAAACTACAATAAATAAACACGAAATTCCAACAAAACGGATTTGCATATCGGAGACGTTAACTTGGACGAAAAATGTGAAAGAAAAAAATGTATAAACCAAAGCAAAATGTAAGCCAAAATAAACGTTAACAAAGCCGATTTGGCAGCGGAGTGTGGCGAAGGCGAATGCGAATGCGCAAAGGCGAAGTGCAGCGCCAAACATGGCAGGGAGAAAAAAGTCTCGTAAAATACTCAAAGTACAAAGCGAAAAGCGGACATGGAGAACAATGTCAACGACATCGGCTTCAACGTCGACGGACAATAAGTGCACTGACATACATCAAACAGATGACAAAAATGTTGAACAATGGCCAGACAGGCGCTGCCATCTACACAAGTATTATAAATATATATATTTAATATAGATATACATACATACACACATACATACATATGTGCATATTTGTACATATCTTCTTTTTAATGTATGTAAATGCAGTAGGCATATGACTTATCTCTTCTAAAATCAAATATGTCTTTGGAGGAGAGGATGATGATAAACCAACATCAATAGCGTTTTTGTCAAAACTTGATGTAAAAAGTTAGGAGAAAAAATTTTTATTATCTATATAATTATGACCGCGATCAAAAATTACTTTCTAAAAAATTTTAATTTTCCATACAAATTATTTTGTTTTTTTTATATTAAAAAAAGGCCACATATGAAAATTTCATGTACATATGTACAGTGGCGCTCATCTAAATAGCACACTTTTATTTTTTTGCAATATTCACAATGTTTTACCTGACACATGTTTTCGTTAATGTTTTATAAAGATATAGCAGATTCTATAACATAAACCTTATATGTATGCTAAAGTTTAAAACTTTATATACACTGCAGGAAAATGTAGCAAATTTCTAACAAATTTCATCAAAATTTTAAACTTTTTTGTTTAGTTTTTGGAAACTTATTGGGTATTAAACTTTGTGTTTTATTCGATTTCAGTTTAAAACTTTATGTACACTGCAGGAAAATTTAGCAAGTTTCAAAAAAATGTCATCAAAATTTTAAATTTTTTTTTTTAGTTTTTGGAAACTTATTGCGTATTAAGCTTTGTGTTTTTTTTCGATTTTAGGTTTTCCGCCATTCCTCAATCTCTCATCGTAGGTATATTTAATTTTAGAAGTCATATGCCTAATGTACCTACATACATATGTATGTGTGAAAGCTCTGGTTACCGCGAAAATACTTCAAGCTCAAATATATATTGCAAGGAACAAGTGAGTAGAGTCTGTGGAAATAGCAAAAAAAAATAAATAAAAATTTAAGGTCTACTTTGAGGCGTATGATCGAGAACTGCTGGTCTTGTCAAACATTTGGAGCATGAAGTATTAAGATTAAAAGAAAATACAATGATTTACACCTACCAACGTGAAAAAAACAAGAAAAATAGTGCTCATATTTTTATTTAATGACAATTCCAATACTATACAAATATATGTACATATATACAGTCGCTTGAAAGAAAATTGGGACGCGAAACTTTAACAAGTTTTTTTTTTTGATTTTTCCTTTGTTTATTTAATGTCTATTTTCTCTTTTTCAAGAAATTACAGCTCAATGTCTAACAAATACCTTGTGCATATGTAAGTCTGAATTCCAAACTTTGTAGAGAAAATGCAAAAATTCGGTAAAGTTTCATCAAAACTTCAAACTTTTAAATAAGACTTTTCCAAAAAATTTTGGTATGCAGGTTTGTAGGCAAATAAATTTTAGTAGCTAGGAGGGTGTCATCAATATGTTAAAAAAATTTTTTTATATGAAGAAAAATGCACAATACCGTCAGCAAAAAAAAAAATCAAAAATCACCGTGTAACGAAGCACTTTGCTGCCCCGGTGCCTCTACTCTAGTGCTGGGGTATACTCGCCGTATCCAGGGCTCCATTACAATAAATGTAAATTGTTGGGCCTATTTTTTAACTAGTTTTTTAATTTTTTAACAGTTTTTAATTTTTTCTTTCTTTTCTACCTCTACTATACGTTTTAAACAGATACTAATTGAAGAAACACCAACCCTGGGAAAACATGTGGTAGTGAGTGAAGGAAGTGTAAATGAACTCCTCCAACAGACCGACATCCGCGTGTCAGACTTTTTAACAGTTTCTGGCCGCTTTTGTTTTTCTTTTGCACAACTTTGCTGCAATTTTTATAATCCCCAGCCGCCTACTTGTTTAAACAAGAACCCCTGTCGCCACCAAAATGTCACTGCCCTCTACTTGCACATATCAAGTAAAACCGAATAGCCAAGAGTATGGAGCTGGAAATGTTGAAAGAAAAACAGACAAAATACATATGTTTGTAGTAGTTACGAGCGAAGAGTAACATGGGTAACAATTTTTTGTATGTTATTATTAAGCTCATTGAAGTGGCATAAATTTGTAGCACCCGCAGCTCAACAATCCAGAATTTACTATTCTTATTCTTATGTACATAGATATATATTTGTACATATGTGTGCCCACTTGCCCGCTTATAGTTACAAGCCTATTTACATACATACATACATACATACATGCACAAATACTAACTAATATGTCTGACAACTGACTGGTGGTGGTACGTGGCATATGCCTTCGGAAAATTCCCAACAAGAATTCAAAATAACAATAAGCATACTTATGTACATACATACATACATGCAAACATACATACATTCACAGAGTAAAGCAGAGTCAAATTGAAAAATATGTGGTGGTGGCCACTCGAAGCACAGCGACTGAAGTGCGGCGCTGGCGCTGGCGCCTAAAAACGTGCTTGTAAGTATATATTTTTATGTTTGTGGGAAGTGCTCTTGCAGGTACACTCGTAAGTAGGTGCGCGTTCGCAAATAAACAAGCGGAATAACAAAAGAGTAATGTATGGAATGAATATGTTGAAAGCGAAGAAGGGGAAACAAGCGAACAAAAAAAAAAAAAGAAACAGAAGACAGGAACTCTGAAAGGCTTAACCGGAAGCTGTTGAATTTACGAGGAGGCGCACAGCAATGACATCTAATTTTTCACTCTGGTAAATCCTAAACACACAGGAGTCTACGAGAAAAGATTTAAAGTGAAAGAAGGATAGCAGAGCTTAAAGGCGAAAAATTGTTGGATGGAAATGCTGATTTAGTGTAAGTAGTTAAATTTGAAAAAAAAAAATGATCACACGTTTCCACTAAGTTATAGGCATTGGCTAAAGTTCCTTTCAATATATCGCACACCGTCTTCAAATATACACAGCGCTTTGGTTTACCTTTCAGCAAAGGTTTGTGCAAA
Organism: Rhagoletis zephyria; assembly: GCF_001687245.7. Classification (NCBI taxonomy): domain Eukaryota; kingdom Metazoa; phylum Arthropoda; class Insecta; order Diptera; family Tephritidae; genus Rhagoletis; species Rhagoletis zephyria. The sequence goes on along the minus strand of NW_016157157.1, from coordinate 429,799 downwards.
TTTTTGTTAGAATTTGTTAAAAAAAACCTAAGGTAAAGTCCCCCTTACCCATATGATTATCATGTGCTACGAAATAGTTTTTCATATTTTATGACAAACGTGTAATTTTGAGTTGTGCCCCTTTTGAAGATGATGTGCGAAATGTACGTAAAAGGTTGGTTAATTAATAATTATGACCCTGCAAAAAAATAACCGAATTAAAAATTAGAAATTAAGAAGTATGGAAAACTACCACTTATATCCCGACTCTCGAATTTGATTAAACTGACAAGGAAGCATCTCTGGGCATCAGCTTCTTCCGCCAAAGAATGTTTGGTGTTTCGGGCGTCATTTATGTTGAAAATAAAGTTTGTTGCACTTTAATGCAGAAAATTTGCTTTCAATTATGAAGAATATGAAAATCGTTAACCTCAGTTAATAAACTTGATCACAAAAATAAAATAATTATTTTTTCTGAAAAAGGCTTTTTAACTAATTAAAATTTCTGAACTCACCATACAAGAATCTTGCCGGATGCTAGCGGTATCCGGCCATATAGTCGGATAACCAAAAAATAGCAAGATAAGCCGTAATCTGGATATTCACCGGATACCCGGCACGCCCCTTAAAGAAAAAAATATTTGTGAAGAGCTGATGAGGGACAGCTATAAAAAATGAACCGAATGATTTACTACACTCCGACGAAGAAGAGTTGTTCTCGAGTCGAAATGTATGTAAAACAAAGTTGACAACAAAGATATGGAACTAGACGTCAAGAAATTTATTGCGATAGGTTCCGATGAATGTATTTTCCTGTTAAGGAGCCGCGGGGCCACCAAGAAAACGCTGCGGACGCGGGCTGCTTATCTCATAAATTGAATAACAGCATTTAAAAACTGGCTTAAACTGCATCAATGAAAAAAATAAATAAACCATATTTTATATTTGTTTTCAACTTTTAAGACTTTTGGAAAAAAATGATGCAGCTTCTTGAGAGACGATAGGTACCATACCATGATGCAAGGCTTAAGGTTGCCAAAGCAAGTGGAATCAATCGTCTATCTCATAATTGTATATAGTACCTACTCCAAAGTGTCTGCATATTCCACAGATGTCCTGAAAAGATTTAATCTTAGTAGGCTGTAGCCTGAGCTCAACATACCCTAGGAAGCAATAGTGAACAACAACAGCAAAAGAGCAAAAGCGAAGCTGGGGGCGGCACTAGCGCTTTGACAACAACAATGGAAACTGTAAATTGAGTCATAGGCTCAGATGCCATCAGCCAACGAAAAACTCAGACATTGTGACGAAGATATGTATACGTATATTCGACTAGAAATATTTCGTTAGCACTGAAAGGTCGAATAAAAACTTGTCGACTGGGTTTATTCCGCGTTGTAATTCTTGTCCTCCGAGAGGGCTTGACTGGTTTTTTTTTAATGAGTATGAGCTTTAATTACAGTCTAATTTGTTCACAGACTGTAATACACAGAAGCCACAAAAATGTTTGACTGATATTCGTAACAGATCATTTTTGCTTCTAGGTTTTTGAGAACTGAAAAAAAAATGTTGAGTTTCGGGATTCTTCAAGAGTATCAAGATGCTTTTGTTGGGCCGTTCATGATTTTTCGGAGATTTTTGGGACTTCGTTATAATATTTCAAAGTGAAAAGGTTGAAATTTAGCTATAATTGAAAATCTTTTTTTAACAGTTCCAGCTGCGGAGCCACGGAGTCAGTGTAGCGTGCTCTGTGTAAAATAACTTTCAACCAGTTTTTACAACATGCGAGTTAAGTTTTTTTTATTTCTTAACATTTCCCCATTCACTGCTAATCGCTTTCATTTTATATGTGTGTCACTTTTGCTGAAGTTTCCAGTTTTTGGAAAACTTTAAGAATACCCGGTAGTTTTTCGCCAAGCCAGTATAATTTGCTGCAAACTCAACCAACTTTCGAAAGTTTTGTTGTTTATTTTTTCGCTGCTTCAACTCTTGAACGCTAACAAGCGACTAACAAATATAAAACAACAACAAAGCATTGTTAGTGGCGGCAGTTGCAGTTGTAGTAAATGTTGCACGAACAAGTACATATAAGTCGAGTGTCAGAACAGCGAAAAGAAAATATGCAACTTAACAGGCAGTTAGAAGTGACAAAGCGGCATAGCACAGCGGCAGAAAATTGTAAGAACGAAGGAAACGAAGAAGAAGTGGCAGCGTTCAACGTCTCCTGATATTGCGGGTACTACGGGTCGTATGAGTATTCAGAATTAAGAAGACGAGGAACTGCTACATATTATTTTTTGCATTATTCGAAAAGGAATTGTAAAACGTGTTGCGGCAACGGTTTTTTAAGCACTCAGCGGTGATGTAAAAAAATTGCAAGTGCAATTACAAGTTGAAAAAGTACACATGCGTTTGTATTAATGTATATACCTACATACGAAGGCAAAGGTGTATGTGAGGGCGTTGTCTGCAGAAAGAGAAAACAAAAAAATTAAAAAATTTAAAGTGCAAAGCCTGTACTTATTTAGTGCTGGGAAAATACATACATGCTGTAAATGTAAAAATGATGTTCGACTAAAATTTGATAAGAAGTACAAATCAAAGAAACTAAGGCATAATGCCCGCCGATTTCGTGAGGGTAGAAAGTTCTAAATGCATTTTGTACTATCACCGACATTAGCATTTCAAGTTTTTTTTTTTACTTGGCTTACATTGCTTTGGAACACACACCATCTTATCTGCGAAGATTTTATAATAAAGCTTTCAAGGAAAATGTTTTATTAAAAAAAAATCCAAGTATTTATCATAAAGCGCTACTGGGCATACGTACGTGTAGCAGAGAATGTCACAGAAGAGGCACAGCTTCCGAAAACTTTTGCCCATACAATAACAACAAAAATGATAAGCGACAACTTCAGCAACCAAAAGGGTTCAGTTAGTCTAAACTTAATTTACGTTCCAGCAAAACACGGAGCTACCACAATACCCGATGGCCCCGAAACATACACAAAAGAGGTCATAGCAAGTCACGGGCAAAAAATACTACAGACACTGGATTCCCTCCGGTTTATCTGTTCACCACCTGAAGCTTCAAAAAAGCTCAGAGATGTTTATTCTGAGAGAGTTTTTTTTGGAATGAAGCTATTCGTTGCGGTTTTCTATAATTTATGACTGCCTAAACATTTCAGGAAGTCATGAAAGCATCATTAAATAATTTAAATTATTAAAGTACGCTAAATTAAAATTCTTATCTCTCTAAAATACCACTTACTATCGTTTTTGTCTCTAAAATCCATACTCCATGAATTCTTACAACTTTTTTTGTTTTGTTTTATTTGGTAAGGACCGGATTCCTTTCTCGAGATTTTAAAAATACTGATGAAAATCGAGATAACAGATGATGCTTGATCACCAGTATCGCTTCACTTCTTTTGTACCAGAGCATCAAAACTCACACTAATTAATACTTTGTCTTGTGATGTGGCTAATAGTTTACCCACATATTTTATTTAAATTTTTTTTTTTGCAACTGTAGCCATTGAATAGTCTCTCTGTAAAAAATTTAGTTAAACTTTAAAGCGAATTTTGTTTTTTGTTACTATGAACACTACCAGCAAAGCCACGACATGCAAGTGCATTACTCACTAAGAGGTCATTACAAGGCAAAGACCTTTAAGTGCCAAAAGCTATTTTTAATTCAAAATTTCTATATTTTACTCTTACATATTTACAACTAAAATAGACATGTGTACATATGTATAAGTGGATATCCTCTGTGTATGGACTCCCAATGAATGTTATTCTGCCTACTTTAATTTATTGTATCAACTGTACTCCCAATGTCAACACAATGGAGCAGCGCATGGCAAATGCAACATGGAGTCGTCGCCTTGTCTTCATTCCAAGTATTTAATGCGAACGAAGTTTAAAAGTTGAAGACAACAACAAATGGAAAAATAGAGTTTTAAAACGACCACAACAGTAACCAATGACGACAGCAATGCATGTGCGTATGTGTGTATGTTTGAACATTGCAATGCATTACGAAATTGCTGCACGGCACATGAATGTACTGGCGAACATTAATGTAAATTCAACCGAACTACGATTTCCCTTTTTTTCAGCGCATAGTTGTATACAATTGGCTGCACCGTTGAATTGATCCAATCTTCTTGATTGTCTTTCTTTCGAAAAATTTTGGAAAATTGCTTTCGGAATCGCTTTGGTATAACTAGGTTAGAAATAAATAGATTGAAGTACGGATGAAATGTAGCTTAATTGGTTGTAAGCTTACATACAAACACCGGCGATCAAAAATTGGTGCATGGTGATTTTTGTTAAATATTTTCAATATTTTTCAGATTAAAATTTATTTGTAATTTTTTTTTTAATATGGTTTATGCTTTATTAGCCAAAACCACATAAGTCAAGCTTTCAAACTTTATACAGAATTTAGAAAAATTTAACAAATTAATGCACCCATATTTGTAAAATTAAAAGAAATCGTTAAGATAACATAATTTTCACTTTGTATGCGTATTTACGTACTCGTAATTTTGTTTTCGCTATTTTTAAGAAAACACGCTGACCTAATTTCCATTTGCCATTAAATTTCTTTGAGTTATTTGGGATAAAGGGATTTCACTTTGACAGGCAATATTAAGGAAGCAGGAGTGGAAGGCACCGCGTATATTCTATTGAAGAAAGACAACATAGTAATGCGGGTTTCTGAAGTAGCAATAAAACCAGCGTCAACCGACTCGGCCGCCATCGCCGATGAAATGGAGCAAAAAACGTCAGCAAAGCGGGCGAAACAAAGTGGCTTTGTAAACTGTGAAAAGAAATAAAGGCTAAAGTGGTTGCTGAACGAGCCAAAAGTGGGATTGAAATGAGACTGAAGTGTGGTAAATAAGGGCTGTTAAGCAGTAGCATAAGTAGAAGCTTCAGTTTCGGCGTGCTACGTTTTCGCAACTGATAAGGTTGGCTTCATGAAAGTAAATTGAATTAAAATTACATAAATTAAATTTTTGCTGGAAAATGGCTTAGCTGATAAAAGATTTATCGAAATTACTCAAAGAAATCGAATTCATAAAATTCAAAGAATCCCATGATTTGACGATTGAGCATATATACTAGGGTGGTCCTTAAAAATATTAACACATAAATTGTGTATGGAATGCTCATTTATTTTGTTCTATGTCAAAAAATAAAATCTTAGACGAAAAGTTCAAAATTTTACAAAACTTGGTAGCGACCTTGGTTTGAAAAATTTTAATCTGATAAATTTTACATATTATTAAAAATTACTCATTTAAATTCATAGTCAGCGCCAAATGGATTCATCATACGATACTCAGCTCCATAGTAGTATATTCATTAGGGTGGCTCTTAAAAAATATCATTATATAAATTTTGTTTTGGGTACATTGTTTTACGTGTAAAATGAAGTCATAGTCAAAATTTCAAAATTTTACATAACAGTGGGAGCGATCTGAAAAATTTAAATCTGATAAATTTTATATATTATTGAAATTTATTCATATAAATTCATACAAAGGTGCCGCAAAATGGATTCATCATGCAATAGATACTAAGCTCCTAAGACGATCTTTTATGTAAGATTTTTCGGATTGATAAAATCTATGCAAATAATTAAATTGAAAAATTCTGAGAAATTCATACATAGACAAGAGTTGGTATTAGCTTTCTGAGCTCAAAACGGATTTTTTTTTAATTTTTTCTATACGTATATTAATTGTTTTGATAGCACCAAACTCGCTGAGTCGAATTTGCGCGATTTTTTATTTAAATTTTTTGAAACCCTGGTAGTGAACCCTGGCAGCAAACCCTAAGAGTTATCTTAACAATTTTCGTAGATGTCTTTAATTTTTACCTAAACAATTAATTACCTAAACAAAATAAAGGAGTGCCACAAAAAATATGTATAAGTAGGTTTACATTTTAAGTACCACCCTTATATGTACATTGTATAATCGTACAACTTATGCGGGTACGTATGCCTTTACGGTTTTTAATAAAATTTCTTTGTGTGTAACGAAACCAAAAATTCAATTACGTCCTCTGACGGAATACACTAAATGCAATATCTGGAATGAAAATAGATTCAATGATCAAAACGCAAAATATTTATGCTCGTATATACATATAAGCTCTGAGTCAAATAAGTATTAAAAAAATATTTAACTTTGTATGTACGTGGCGTTACGAGTGATTACATTTTTATGTTGCCCTTTTCCTCGCCCTTTAATTTCCGCTGAAATACCTACTCGTTTTTGATTTTTCTTGCTTCACATTTTTTTTTGTTTGTTTGCGGCAATAAATTTTTTTAATATTGCGTACAATCTTAGCAGCAACCAAGCGTACAAGCAAAATAACATTTATAATGAAAATTCCGTGCGCAGAGCAGAGAAAGTAAAATGTGCGGAGAGACAATGCAAAGAGCAACGCACCAGAAATATTAAGAAATTTTATTACATTAAAAATTGCTTTTAGTCCATGGAGAACATCGTGTTTGTTGTGATTTAATGTTTTGCAAAAAGAAAATTCATTCAACTTTTGTTTTAGGCAAATGTATCCTTGGTAGGCAAACTGCGAGAAAGAGGGCCATTAAAAAAAGCTATAAAACATAATTTTGGTTTATAATTTTTGTGCGAAAGCCAATACTTGACTGAAATGAATTATGGGTATTTTTTGGGGAAACAAAAGATTAAAACGGCTGGGGGATGGGGGTCCGTTTTTTATGCCGTGCCAGCAAATATTTTCAACGCTATCCCTGATGCAATGGTCCTGCAGTGTCTCTTTTGCTTTAAAGCTGTAGAGGAATTTTTAAAATATATTTGTAACAAGTAATTTAAAAACAAAAGTTTTAAAGACAATATTTTATTAGTGTTTAGCAAGAAGAAAACTCGATCACCGCAACACCTAACGACTAAATATATTGCGGAATTATTTCATTCCATTTAAGTAATACATGTTGTATATATCAAATAAATCGGACTGTAAATGCGGATTTTTCAAATACATATCTCGACTTCTGAGCCACCTATAGGAGCAAAATTTTCGTGGAGTTTTTCCCTTTCATGTAAATATTATACGTTCTAAATATGAACCCTATCATAACATAAATACGGATTTTTCAATTATCTCGACACATGCGCCACCTATTGTTGATAAGAATAACTTGCGGCAATATTATTCGTGACACTTATGTCGAACAAATAGTCAAACGTTATCTCGATGGTACCGAATGGGAGCCATCAACCCCCTGTCTTATAGCTTAGACCTTGCACCATCCGACTACCATTTGGTCCCGTGCAAGCAGAAAGCATTTAAAACTGGAAAAAGTCATAGCTACCGAAGGGCAATACTTTCAATAAAATAAATTATTCAGATTTTGCACAATAGGTTTCATACCCATATTTTTAGGTGGTGGATTTTGTCTTATAAGATTGAGGCAGGGTTTTTGCCAGTCCATCAGCCCTGTCGTTTCCATCTCCTCCGTTTTGCCCTGACACCAGCAGTTTGTTACAGGCCATTACGGAACACAGAAACGTCCAGTACCTCAATCATTTTAGTTCCATCTGTAAGATACACATAAATGTGCTTCGATTGAATTGAAGTGCTTTCTTTTAATGGACCTTCGAGTATTTCTCTTATCGAGTTAAAACATCTTCTCTAAATGATGACGGTTGAGGGCCAATAAATAAATTAAAGTGAGGTACATAATCTGGCCAACGAAAAAATATACAAACACACAAAAATGGATAAACAAATATTGCAGCGTACTTTTGGGTGCACTATTTACTAACTGAGCAGACCCTTCTTTCACTTCTAAGGTGAATTACTTTTTAAATTGATTGTGATTCTACGTTGTTGTTTTGTTTGGCTTAATATAAAACAATTTTTTTAAGAGGAGTTAGTTTCTTTGAGTATCCTATTACAGCCCGCTTCACACTTATAAAGGAACAACATATTTATTCAGGCAGGTTCTGCAGTTAACTTCCTAGTGAATTTCAACCCCACTCAATGTGAATTGAATTTGGTTGAAATTCACTCGGAGTGAATTGTAGAACTTGCCTGATAGACAAGTTTTACCAAATTTTCTTTTTGCCACTTTATTTTAGTTATTTTTTGAGCAACATCTTCAATAAAAAAAAATAAATTGCTAAAAATCAACGGTATATAGTAGTATATATTCTGATTTTCAAAGTCCAACCAATAATATTTACATACTCATATAAAATCGACTTAAAAAATTAAATATTTTTTGCTTTGGTATTATTGAACTCGATTCAATGGAATGTGGGTGAACGCTGTGCCTTGTATTTTTTATTATTTCCTTGGCATAGACTTCATATTTAAGAAGCAAGCATGAACAAATAAAATCTTAATTAAGCTGCTTGAATTGAAATCAGTTCGAGCAAAGACAACAGCAATACAGGGAGAGCGATAGCTGTGGGAGACGAAATCGGCAGGCGGATGAGATTGCTGACAGAGTCAAGCTGTGCAAATCTGCCTTGCTGTTTTATTGCAAATAAAGCTAATTATGATTGCTAAAAATACAATGCTACATAAAATACGTTCCACTAAACCAATACAAGCTTGAAGAAGGCTGCAGCGACTGCAATTAAAATGGCAAAAATAAAAGCGAAAAGTAAAGCAGCTTAGACAGTGAAGGGAAGAACTGTATATATGCAAACAAAAAAATTGTGCTGGTGTAAATTACTGCGACTAGAGAATGGGTAGATTTTCTCTGAACACTTATCACAATTTGCTTTATGTTTATGCAGTGCGCGTGATTCTGAAGCATTAGCTAACGCAAAGAATTTTTGCAAACTCGCTGTAATTCCCTCAGTTACATAATTAATTTTTCCTTTTTTATTTCTAAAAACTTACGAAAACATTTTTTTAATTTTCTCTTAGTCGTAAATATCATAAAATGAAAATCACTGCACTGCGCCATAACGCACGCATGTAAACATTCTCACACATACCAACATACGGAACGGAGTTGTTCTGCGAGCGATTTATTTACGCGCCAAAATCGTGCGTTGCAAACAATTTTTTTTTTGTCTGCCATAGAAGCTCGTTTGTTTCACATTGCTACCGAAGTACTCTTCCAACAGTGTTTTTTTATATATATACATATACAGGCTGCAGACTGCTGTGTGTATGCCATTGCGGCAATGGTGTTCGTGAGCTTGTACAAGTATTTTAATGAATTTTAAATAAGTTTGGCAGCACAGCTGTTGGCACACCACACCACTGCGAGCTACGAGAAAGCTTCAGTTCTGTTTATTGTTTTTTTTTGGTGAGGGCTGATGGGGAGCAACATTGAGCCAATTCTTTTCCGCAAGCTGGCGATTAGTTGTGCCAATTTATGGTACTTCATTGTGTGGGTGCTATAAAAGCTTTCGAGATTTATTGCCACATATGTACATTTTTGAGAATTAATTTTTCAAAAATCAGCGCACAGTATACATACATATACTCGAGCAATTGTTCCTTGCAAATTGGTTACTCATACGCCATGGATGCTGGAGTTTGCGTTAATTTCTAGGCTGTGATCAAAGGTACAAACAAAATAAAGAAAACAAGAATATTCGTGTGCCAAATGCTCAAAATAGATCGCCCGTTGATCAATAGAATGTTGGAGTTAAGTATGCATGAGTTGACGCTTTCCAATAATTGTGCGATATTTATTTATATCGAGCTCAACTTTATGAGAATTAAAGGATGAGTCTTCGATGCTAGCACACAAGTAGACCCGGCGAACTTCGTCCAAAATAAATTTTTTGTATAGACAAATTTTTGATACTTTTTCATCAACAATTCACTTTCACGATTTCCAATGGCACATTTATCTGCTAAGATTATGGTTTCTGGTCGTCTGAAGGCATATTTCCGTTGCCGTATTATATAATCTAACAAAAGCGTTAGGTCTGTGAAGAAGTTCTTGAAAGTTTCCAATGATATGGCATTTCATAGCACGGTTAATCGCAAATAAACTTGAAGAACTGTATCCTCTTCACTCCCTGACGGCAATAATGACGCCGATCGATGGGAAATCTATTCCTGAATCTATATAGTATATTTGGTGACAATTTCAAATTGGTTGCATATTGTTAGTTCACAGAGATCCAATGTATATAGACCTATTTCAGACGAAATACCTTAAGTGTCTTATCAAGGAGCGTAATGGTTCTGTTGATTGATTTAATGGTGGTAATTTGAGTTTGGCCCCTGGACAACTCAATCGTCCTCTCTGCGTATGAAACTTTAATGCATAGTAATATTGGCCGAGGGCTTTCTAAAAATATTATTTTGGACCATTTAGGCGATAAACAATTCAGAGTTATACTTAGGTGTCCTTTTATAGGTCCCCAATGAAAAATAATTTCCTCATTTTCCTTTTCAATATTTAAAAGATCTTGGGTAAAATGGTTTTCACATATTTCACTATATCCCTGGCTCTAGTCTCTAATATTTTTTAGCTTACTTTGTACTTTATTGTCATTAAACGCTGTGATATTGTAGAGAGATCAAGTAATGTTTTTCATGTTTTTCGCATGTTTCGTTTATTCTAAATACACTAACACACTGAACCAAAAACTCACCTACAGCCTGCTAGAAAAAACGGTTAGAAGAAGAGTTATGTTACCTATGGAACTGTACGATGGTTTCGGCATACAAAATTTACAAAGAAATTTTCAGAGCTCGTTCGCTTTCAGGGAAATTATTTCAGCATTATAATATACAACGAGATTATTTTTAGTGGAATGCTTGCTAAGATTTCACAGTAGATTTTGGTAGATTTATTTCGGCTCCTGTGATTGCCAGAACTTTTTAAAGTCTACTTAGAAATAGTCCACATTTCATTCCGCATACGTTATTGCTATTGGTTTAATTTAGATTTCCTTTTCTCTCATTCTGTCACTGTTTATGAAGATCTCAACGAGAAAATTTTCTTAGGGAGCAAAGGACTAAAGACACCAACACAATGGCACCGAAACAACCCCCTTTTTTAAATATAAATGGCCAGTTGCGTTGTTCAAAAATTAATTTCTCTTTACAAAGTTGTTAAATATGTAAATTATACAGCCTCAAATTAGGGGGGAAAATCAGCAGCAGCATAAAAGCAAACAAATATTTCAAAAGCCATTGATTTTCCTCATGAAGTTGTTTGGTCTACTTGTTCTTGGTTGCCCCTTGCCATCATTTGCCCACCTCCCGTGCAAAATAGCCAATGCTTTAAAAACTCTACAAATTACTTGCTGTATTACCAGCAGCGTTCTCGTCGCGCTATCGTCACCGTCGTTATTGACTTTCTGGTTATAGTTCATTCTTGCTTTTTCTTGTCGTTTATATTGCCAACGTCTGCCTCCTCTTTTCCTCCTTCCCGTCTTACTGTACGGCTGTCTGTTGCTTCTGCTTCTGCTTCTGCTTGTGATTGAGCCACTTCGCTAAGCTTGTTAAAAAGGCGCAATTGCTTGATTTTGCTGTGAGTTCCGGCCGTTGTTGCTTTCTGTTTGGTGCTAAAGGAAATGATGTTATTGACCTTACGGGTTTTCATTTTGAAGCGCACTTAAGTAAAGTGGCATTTTATAACCAGCGGCTGGAAGGAAAGCTTACCGGTTACCGGTGGTTGGTAGCTATTGGGACATTTAAGATTGGCGGCGAGTTATTGTCACCAGCTGTCAACGTGCCGAGAGGTAATGAATTTATATCGTAATCTTGATGTTAAAAGCAATAGTGAGGAAATAACAACGAGGAAGGAGTTGTGCCATTTTTAGTGGAGGAAAATTAGTAAAGTGTAATTTTAAGCAAAGAATTCTCCGAAGAAAAAGAGTAATCGGCCCTTTTGAGAGCCAGCCTCAAATGCTGTGGTGCGTTTTTGTTTCAAGATAAATTGAGGGTTTTAAGTGTTGTGCCCGAGTGAAAATTTCCGTAAAACTCTTGAAATTACAAAAACTTACTGCAAGTCTCAAATTTACCACAAAAAACACCAACCGATTTCAGCAAAAAACTCCAAAGGGTATCAAAAACATTAGGAAAAAATCTCGAAAATTCTCGAAAAAATGCAAAAAAAAATTACGAATATCTATCTAATTTTTTATTAAATTATTCTCTTGTCGAACTTTTGAAAACAGCAGCGTAGTATTTTTTTACTATCTATGTTGTTATATTTTGGCAGTAACTGAGACTCTTTATTAGATTAAAAGTGCAATTTTCAAATAAATAAATAAGTATTTGCCGCAGAATATTTCACCTTGGAAGATGAAAAAACAATTTGAAAATCCCCCGAAATTTAGAACAAAAAATGAAAATATATAAATTTTTGAACAAAGCTAAGGGCCTCTTTGCTATATTTTTTTTTATTTAGGCAATATTTGTATTGCAAAGAGACTTTGATTCAACCTTTTTTTTACCGTTTGATTATTTCATGTTTGACTGCGTAATCATGGAAATATTTCAATCAAACACTGATTCAATTTAATTCTTTAAGTGCTTCATGATATTCCTTTCAGCAATTTCTCTTACAAAAGCCTTGCTTCCTTTGTTAAACATCAGTCGAACATATATTTTAAAATTAAATTTCCGACCAGCGTTTCATACGCATCCTTCGCTCGCTTAACGCATTATTTACCAGCGCTTGTTTACAAAAGCGCCAGCACAATACCCTAGCCAAACATTTAAAAGCACACATTCACAAAATTGCACATGTCTTGTGTGTGCAAATGGCTGGGGGAGAGTGCGTGTGTGTGCGTGTATGTGTGTCGCTTCCTCCTACAAACAAGCATGTTTCCTTTAACGCTTCAACTCATTCCCACAATGGACGTTTTGTTTATTGTGTATACATTGCAGATTAAAGAGCTGGTGGTGTTGTTGTTGTTGTTGTTAGTGTTGTCATTGCCATTGTCATTGGTTTAGTGTATGTATGTGTGTGTGTCGTGTGTATGTGAGTATGTGAAGAGGCAATGCGAGACAAATTTCTGGTTCCGTTTCATGTAGGACTATATATACAGTTAAGTGATAACTAGTTCTACAATGACTTTAAATGAGTGGTTTAAAACCAGTGAAATGTTTCTGAATAAATAAATAAATAAATTTTTAAGTACTGCGCACTGCAATACTTCCATTTTCATTTATACCGTAATAGTTTAGCATGGAGGTTTTGAAATGGAAATTTTGATGACTGGCATAACTATTTGAAATACATAAATGATCATCATTTTACTATGGTTTGTGGATCCACCCCAAATCGGCCTAGTTGGCCTGTAGAGGATTTTTTCTTTGGTTTAATGTGGGGTCTGAATTGTAAGTGAATAGAATGGCTATACGGTTGATAATCCATACGACTGTCCGTAGTCTGCGTTTTTTACGGATGACCATACTCTGGATCACACTGAATCGTTACTCTCAAGTATTTTTCAGGGTGGGCTCCGCTCAATGTTTTAGTTGAAGCAGCAGCAGCAGCGAAATTATCTGGCGGTACACTTAATAAGAAAAGTTAGTTACCCTTACAGATATCCAAGCAAAAATCATTTTTAATAGCCACTTCCTCCGAGACCATCAGGGAATATTTTGACACTCTTCAAATTTATTCAGCAAGAACTCACCACTCCTTTTGATCGCAATTAAGTGGCTCAGATAAAAGTTTCCGGCTTAATAAATATGGGTTCCCAAATTACAGAAGCTGTTCTTGACGGATAATCTTTGGAAGGCGTATATCTATATATAAAAATCATGGACTGACTTCTGCAGACACAGCTTAAATGAGGAGGAGGAGAAATCAACACCTGCATTGCACGACCTTTGCTAGACGAAGAAATCAAACGCTTGGCAAAAGCTTTTTTGAAGAACTTGATGTTATCTGTGGATTTATTTGGTTTAAGGTAATCTAGGTATATTAATGAAATTTCCAGAGTCGTTTAAGTTAAAAATTACAGCCGTGTTATGACACAAACTTCACCGGTCGTGCACCATTTCGGAACCATTGCGTTTACTAATAGGACACTTAACGATACATACATATTTATGTGAAACAGTGATGATTTTCCTCCTTGCTTTGTGAAGTTTGTAAATAAAATCGTGTTTAAGCATACGGGAAAACATGTAACTCATACACAATTTAAAATAGTATGCACATACGAACATATGCATGTATGTATGAGTTAAGGTATGAATATACACTCATACATATGTACGTGTATAAAGATGCGCTTGCTTGTTTCCGCCAGATAGTTGTGATCAACTGCCAATTGCACCACCACCACCTCTTCGTAATTTTTTCACACACAATTCAAACTCGTATTTTCATTTTATATCAGATACCCATACTAAGATAAGCACTTTATGCGCTTCACGGATCAATGAACACAAGTAAATTACTTTTTGCACGTTCGTGAAAATTAATTTGTCTTTCATTATTTATTGCATTTCGATATTGTCCTTCACTTGTTATTTTACGTACAACGGGCATACATACTTGCATTCATATTTGTCATATATATGTAAATTGCTTGGACTTTGAATGGCGCTGCAGAACATTTGCATAGCCACGCAGGGAACGCCATTTTCACACAGAATTTTCATTCCAGCTCCATTAATTGTAAAAAAAAAATAATAATTCAGTTTTTGTTATTTCATTAATAACTATGATCTTCATGATGAAAGCAGAGCTGTATTGTAGATACAGGCAAGTATGTATGCAGGTTAGGGTGGTCCAAAATTTCATGTAAAAAAGTAAAGTCGGAATTTTTATGCTCTCACCCCCTGTATTTTTGTAAACCGAAAAAAATATCCCCCTATTTTTTATTTTGAAACTAATAGTATTTAGAGCGTATTTTTATTGGAAGTCTCCTGAAGAGAATCAGAGTTATCCGATCGAAAAATATAGATTTTCGAGAATTCTATAGTATAACTACGAAAAGTTGCTTTTCGCCATGTGAAATATGTACATGGAAAACTTTGATTTTTTTGAGCGACCTCTAAATATTTTTTGATTGCAAAAAATAAAATAGGGATACATATATTTTTTCGTTCTAGAACCATCCTAGAAGTTGAGAGCATTAAAATTCCGACTTTACTTATTTTTTTGAGACCACCCTAATGTAGGTGATACAAATACACATTTACTTATGTGTAAACTTAAATGTTGGGAAATGAGTTATTTTTATTAAATCTCAAATTATGTTTACATTTGAATATTTTCTTTGCCTCTCTTTAATGTCATGCGTGCACGCACGCACACACCCATTCACATCAAAATATCCACCTAACCACACAAATACCGACCCAAGCCATTTACTAACATTGCTGTGCCTTTTTCATGTCTTGTTTGCCTAAAATTATACCACATAAAATTTAATCACACTCTGTTGACTCAGCCTTTTCTGTGTTACTGCCATTTTATGTTTGGCTACTTTTTTTTATCACTCCTTCCACTGTGCGGCGTAGTGGCCACATTTATTTATTCATTGCCGTGAGGTAAACCATTTTTATGAAATAGTTTTTACTAATTTTATTATTGTTTGTTTGTGGTTGTTAGAAAGTGACGTTACAAGGGAAAAGGCTATGGGGCTTCAGAAGGCAGAATTTATGTTTGTCCAGAAATATGAATGTTGATGCGGAATACCCTTTGCGTTTGCCTTAAATGAAGCGATTTATTAAATCCGATTCTGAACCATTAAACACTTATTCTTTGAAATTTTTATCATATTTATATGCATGTGCAATGGCACAGTGTCTTGTGATTACACCCGGTATGCACATTTATGGCACATCTGTTGAGTTTGAAAAGGGTTGCCGTATTTTTTCCAGTTTAGCTTTCGTACTTTGTATTACCTTAAAACCAAGATTTAGTAGCTAGCTAGCTCAGCATGGAAGACGCTTAACAGCGTGTGAAAGGACAAGCGATATTCTCTAATATGATTTACACAGTTTTTGAGAAACAAAAACGTAGCGATGCTATGTAACCTCTAAAATAGGTCAAACCCGCATTTTTCGCTTTTTTTGGGATAGAGCAATTTGAGCTCAGCGACCAAAAATCTATTAGAATAGACTGTGTTTTAATTTGTTTACTGTCACTTAACCTGAAGCTGGGGTTCATAAAGAACTTCAAGTCAAAAGAGCGACTAAGGCTCTAATATATAACACCCTCATATACGGGAGCGCTCCAGCAACAAAGTGCAATATAAAATATGATGATGTAAATACTCTAACTACGCTCAGTAGTAGCTAGTTAAAAATATTGATATCCACATTAAAATTTAATGTAACTATTTAAATTGTCCGTCACGTTAAACAGGCATGAATTTACGTATCTATACATAACTAAATGTGCCTTTAAGTGCATCCAATTGCGCATTGTAACCGCGAACAATGCATATCACTTATACATATTTGCTCTACGTTGTTTGCACAATCCCTGCGCCTTTCACTCCTTGACTCCTAACCACACTGACTTTTCTTCTTACTCATATAATTATCACTAAGTATACACGGCTTTCACATACATATTTTACGCGATTGTACGAAACTATTCATTAAAAGAATTATGCAACATGAAGCCGCATGCACTCGCTTTCTCTTGAGTATAATTAACATTAAGAGCTTTAGATAAGATTAGCGACGGTAGTTGAGTCTTCTGGAATACAAGTATGTACATATTTAAACTAATTCTCTAAATGTAACCGCCAGCGTAGTTGTGCATTTACATAGATAAACACAATGTTCGCAACTTGTAATGTTGCTGCGTACTTCATACGGAGCCTAAAAGTGTACATAAGCCGGGGATGCCTCAAAGTGCAGCTTATTAAATGCTGCCTTAGCACTTTTCACTTGCAGTTGTACATAAATACACACATATGTGCATCTACATATATACTTATATAGCTATTAATATGCATTCGTAAGACATATCTTTCAAAAGCATATCTTTCTAAAGCTTCCCTTTTCAGGCAAATCTGAATGCTTTCGACGCAATCACCAGCAGCAGCCACATACATATGTATGTATGAGAGCAACACAAAGCGAGCAACCATCCACGCTGTTGATTCTACACAATTTGCACCGCTCTCTAGAACCTAGCTTGGTTGCGGAAGCGTTTGTTTGCTCTGCGCCGGCAGTAAAAATGTGTACATATGTATGTATATGCGCCTATGCATATGCAATAAATTGTTGTAAATTAATTTATTCAACTTGTAAATGAATTGCTTTTTGCAGAAAATGGTTAAAGGACATACATACATACATGCATATGAAGTTGTAAGAGGCATGTGAATGTGTAAAGGCTCTGTTATGCATACTTGGCATTGCTTGAGAGTTGTCACATAAGGAATCTGTTAAATGAGCTTCGCGTGTAAGAGATTACCCAACGCACAGCATTACATACGTAAAAGTCTGTTGGTTTTTGATTTCTACGTAAAAATGGTATAGCAGTGCATGCAATGCCAAGTATGCATAACAGAGCCTTAAAGGTATGTAACCTCACACACACACAAAAGAGCAACATGGTGATGTAATAAATATGCAAATTGACACAAGTCTATGGGTGGCGTCGGTTAGCGATGGCCAATGGGTAGAGCAATAAAACTAAGTAAAGTATTTTATGTTAAAGCAGCTGTTGCTTCAGACAATATCTGGACAAAGAATACTTTAATTGCCCATATACATATGTATGTGTAGAGGGTGACCCATATAGTTGTTGTTTTTAAACATACATATATTATTTGAGAGCAAGTCAGTATCAGTTTTCTCGAAAAATCATCTTTTCTAATGGAATCGGAAAAGTCGCATGCGATCGTTGAGAAGCCAAGGCATCCCCAGAAAGTGAGAAGCGCAATTTCGGTCAACCCTCTCTCCGTTGACCGAAAGACAGAGGCGCGATGAAAAAATTTTTGTTGCCGGAAATTGAAGCCTTGAACTTGGGCGATCTCTGGTTTCCGCTAGATGGCATGTTAATCATGTTATCAGCCGTCTCGGTGATTTGATACCGCTAGACGTTTTTTTTTTGTCGGATGCCATGGAGTACCGGGAGTTGATTCAGACGATTCAGACCATTAAGATGAATAACGAGTAAGCCATTCGTCACCATGGCCTTGAACCGAATGCGCTATTGCGAAGCCAGCCGAGGTAGCCACATGCATGAAATTGTGTTCGATAAATAATGGGAATATTTGCGCTTTTGAATAAATCAATAATATCTATACCGAAAAAGATTTTTTAAATTTTTTAAAAATTTTTTTGAATAAACCATTATATTGACCATCCTGTTTATGTATAATTTTTGCTTTAATGTTGCAATGTTATTAAAATAAAGCACACTTGATTTTCATTGCGTACGTTTACCACAGACATAGACATTTTTATGACGTGTTTTTTCTGTCAAATACTCTGTTTTATTTATGTACATACATTCGCGTATCTTTATATGACTATCTTGATGGCAAGTCTTTTATTCTTTCACACACTTTTAATTGTTATGTCTAAAATTTAATTATAGCAAACAAAAACAATTAACATCGGAACATGAAATATTGACACAGCCGTTTTGTTTACAGATTTGTGGATGCAATGATAGCGATTCGATTCGTTGCCCTTTAGAGGAGCTATTTGAGTTAAATTATTTATATAGATACACACATACTTACATTTGTGCATTCTACATACTTACTATGCACTTATTTATGTATTTATGTATATTAATTTATGTTCTGGAAATGATTTTGGCAAACTTTTAACACTTTCCTTATGATGAACTTTTAATTAAATTTTTGTACTGCCACTTACCGGCAAATGTCTGCTGAATGAATATTTCTCGGAAGTTTTGCAGCGATGCAGCTGAAAATAGAATAAAAAAAGAATAAATTACCAATTTAATGCAATGCAGTACAAGCTACAAAATTTGTAATAAATATGAATCAGAAACATGAACCTGAGCCGAAAATGAAAGCAATGGCCTTAGATTTTAATTAGTAGTACGCAAAATATCTAGTCGTTGAACAGAAGATTGGAAATTTTCGGCGAATGCAAAAAAAGTAATAGACTAAAGTAATAGTTAGCTTTATGACAATTTAACCAATCTAAGGTGCGCTTTGGGTAGCGTAGTAAGCTATTGGTGCAGAGTCACTGATTACGGCAGAAAGAGAGGGAGGTTTGAGAATGCAGTTTAAGTCTGCAGCTTCTGTTCACCAGGGAAGGCCGCTTCTTACGGGTGCCTGCCGAGGAGCAAGCGGCTGGATTTCTAAATTTTTTCTTAAAATTGGAACCAGCAAAAAAAAAATAGATGCTGCCTACAGTACAACGCTGCGATTAGGCGAATTCGAGCTATGTGGGATCGATCGAGCTCGAAATGCCTGGCGACGGACAGTATCGACTTACAGAGGTTGTAAAGACAAGTGCGAATTCCTGTGAAAACAACAATGGCAGCCAAGTAACCGATGGCCTAGAAATACCTAACTGTATTGAAGTCCATTGGGAAGGTGAACCCGAGAACCAGACGAAGATGATGGACGACTATGACTAAATTGGAATAGAAGAAGCGCAGCTTGAAAAGCAACAGATCTGCTGGATCTGATGGCCTAGAGTGGTGTCAGTGTTGGAAGAAAGTGCTAGATTAAAAAGTCTCGAAGTCAACTACGTAGCTGATAAGATTCTTGGCATGCCAAGTAGTACGTTTTAAGGATTTTTCTGTGAAAAATTGCACTAGTAGAATTCAATGGACGTTGGAAGTCGGTGTGGTTTGAATCGTACTTTTGCATAAAAATTTGAATGCGCTTTTCATGGACTTGCTTGTCTTTCAGAGTTGTGAACATTTCCATACATACTTTCATGCACTTTTCAATGATTTTCTGGAGACTCTGGTTATTGTTTTCAAAATACTCTATAGTCTCTCTTCCGTTAATCTTCCACAGACTGGACGCCTAACAATGACCGATTCCCTTAAAATATGTTTATTTGAAGTTTATTATGTATGCAGTACTTTTGTTTAGGAGTGAAAAAAATTATGTTGATTTGTGAACTTTCCCCGGCCGCTACATTAGGAGGCAGATATACTAGATATTTATCGGTTTTAAGAAAAATTGGCTTTTATACGGTTTTTGTATGGCTGGAGGGCGAGCAGTAGGCTAATTTTGATAATCAGCGTTATCATGAGTTTCCTTTATTACCGAACCGGTTCACTTTTCACTTTTGGTTTCCATGGTTTTACTATGGGCAGATGAAAATTTTTCGGGTGATTTTTTTGAGGAGAAACTCAGGATAAGGCAGAATATTTCAGGCTCAATTTTTTCAGGTTAAAAGTAAGTTAGGCAGACTCAATTTCATTAAAATCGGATAACACTTAGCATTTCCGCCCCCTGGTAGGCATTTCAAGAGGGGAGACGAGGAATTGATAGGCCTGTTGCAGAATGTCGTGGTGTGCTTTTTTCCACTAACTTCCTTCAATTGAGTCAAAAAAATAAGCAGATTTCTCGTGTTATTTAACAAAAACCACGCAAAAACTAAATATTCAAAATATACTGTAGTTTCTAAGGATTTTCACAGCTATTTGAAAACACTTCTTTGTCTGTTGATCGGACTAGAAATGGCACCAGTCTTTCTGTAACATCTCAAATCGCATTTACCCATTTTTACATATTTTTTGACCCTCTAACCCACCGCTTTCACTGCGAACGTGTTTCAGCTCCACTATTTATTGTAACAAATTTCTGTTGGTGCGTCACAATCTTATAATCTAACCTCATATTGCCCAACAAAGTTTATGGCGTTGCCGGTCTAATGGCACTTTCACCACAAAGCAGTTAAAACTCAGCCACCCAGCGGCGAAATCCATTCGCTATCATCCCACCCAATTCATAAATTTCACTATAATATTTGTTGGCAAAGTCAACCAGCTTCCTGCCCAGCCCCTTTGCTGCAGCGCTCATTCTCGTTTCTATTAAATTGCCGCAACGTTCTGCTCGACAATACAGCCGAGTTGTTGATGTTTGCACTGTTCTACTCCACTTTGTAATCCGCTGGGGGTTGTTGCTCGTTCGCCGCACTCGAGCACACAAGTCATGTTGTTGGCATGCCACGTCACCGCTCCACCTCACCTCACCGCACCTCACCTCGTCTCACACCCAGCCTCACCTCGGCTAAATGTTGGCAGCCAACAGCGCTTAACAAATACAAATACAAATACAATAATAATTTGCAGGCGACTAAAACAATGGTCAATTGGTGGCGCTTCGCCACTCGTGCTGGTGTCCTCATTATTCTAGCACTTGCTTTACAGTCCGCTTGGGAGAAAATAGTTTTTGTCGCCACTTTTTCCATATTTCTGTCTATGTTGCTATTGCTGTTTGCTTGATCCTAGTTTTAATGGCTTGTTTTTTTTTGTTTTTTTTTTTTTTCAAGCAGAAAAAGGCTAGCGAGACAGAGAGTGCGAAATGAAAGAAATGAATAGCTATGACGGCAGAAATGAATTTATTGTTTTTATCGCCGCGCAATTTCCACTCGCTTCTTCTCTTTCCCAAACTGTCTCACTTAGAAGTGATGTCACCTTTGCCAAGGGCGCACAAGCGGTCAGCAACACGACGAACTATGAAATGCCAATGTGGCCAGACGGAAGAGGCGAGGTTAAACCAAAGGCCATTTGCTGGCTTGGAATGGTTGAGCTGGAATTGTGAATCGATATATTTTAAAGAGACGTGGAAGGGAGCTGGGGTGCCGTTTCATGGGAAGATTTTGCAAATTGAAAATTCTAAGCACTAATCCGTTTATTCAACGCTTGAAATTAAAAAGGGTGTATGTCCGCTTTGGTAAGTTTAAAGCACAATTTTTTGCGCTTTTAAAAAATGGTCTTAAAATCTTTGTATTTAAAAATTGAATATAAGTAAATATCACATGGAAAGTAAAACTGAAATGCAATGTGGATTATTTAAAAGTTTAACACATAAATTGACTGTGACAGGTGGAGACAACCCTTTGCCTTGGAAAGGACTAAAAATATGGATGACAAAAGGAAGATACCGACTATTAATTGGTAAAAAATTAACAACAACAACAACTGCACACTGAAAGAAGTAAAAGTGTACGTACTTCCCATTTATGCCATTTTTACTGTTAAATTTTCTTTGACTAATTTTAAAAATAAAATAGTTTTTAGTTAGTTTCCGTTTTTTTTTGTATATTTACTTAGTTCTTTTCTTCCGTGTAAGTATGTATTTAAATATCCAAAAATGTATGTCCAGTTTTTATATGGCTGGAAATTTATGTCCATTTTCTAAAAACCAAAAATGTTTGCATGGTTGGTCAATTATACAAAGTCTTTAAGTTTATGTCTAATTTTGAAATGACCAAAATCAAAAATGTATGACCATATTTAATGTAGTTCAACATTTATGCCCGGTATTGTGAGCGATGAAAAATTTATGTCCAGTTTTTAAATGTTCAAAAAATTATGTTCAGTCATTAAATAAAAAATGATATCCCCATTTTCATTTGGCTGAAAATTTATGTTTAAGGGTATATCCAGTTTTTAAATAAACAAAAATTGGTCAGAAAAACATGGTGCAAATTTTTTATTTACGGCCGAAAGTTTAGGTCTAAATATTTGTGTTCTATTTTTAAATAACCAAAAATTAAATGTTTATGTCCATTTTATGAATTACCAAAAATGGTTTAAGATGGCAAAAATGTGTTAATATTTGCACGGCCAAAAATTTTTTCCATTGATTCGCGGCTGAAAGTTAATACATAAAAGTTTATGTCCAGTTTTTAAATTACCAAAAATTGGATGTATAAATTTTTTGTGTGTTATTAATTAAAAAATTATATGACCAGACTTTAAGTAATCAAATTTCCATCGAAATCGCAATATTTTTGGCTATCATAATGGCTACGATTTATTGTTCGCATTATAATTATCTTTCGCATACTTTAGCCGCAGGATGTAAGTTAGTAGCGACTGGAAGCTTAACGATCAAGCGCAAAAAAACTCCAAGCAACGAAACCACTAAATATTTTACGCCAAAAACATCTCGCCGTGCTTCAATGAATTACATCAAATTTTTTACCTGCCACCCACTTTTTGCACACACTGTGCCATTGACATCGCTCAGTCAACCGTTAACCACAGTGAAAGTTTTAATTATTTTGAATGCGAACAATTTGCCATGCAATTTGACTTTGTATAATAAATGCCACAGCAACAATAAAAACAAACACAACAAAACAATAACAACAATTAATGCAACAACAGCTGCATGAAACAATAGAGGCGCCAATGAAAAACAACAAATCAAACAGCGATGAAGATAACAATTTTGCTTGGGTTTTGTTGTCAGCCAGCAGTTGTTGTTGTTGTTGTTGTTGTTGTTTGTATGCGAATAATTTCCAGTGGAAAGTTTCGTCTTGCAATGCGGTTGTTACACCACAACTTTGCACTGCACTGTGTCCAACTCCCATGCTACTGACATTGTTGGCAACGTGCAACATGCTACGTGCCATCGCCACTCGGTCATCGATGGTGGCAATTGCAATGCAATGGAAATCAGGAGGCCGAAGGGGCACGAATGAGAGTCAAGCGCGGATATTGGCAATGTGCAACGGACTGGCTTAACGGAGGCAGTACGAACCGAGTCACCCCCCCCAGCATAGTTGAAACTCAGCAAAGGAATAAAGAGAATTTAGTTAGTTGCATGGAACACACGAGTGCGTGTGCGTGTGCCTTTGTTTGTGTTTTCGCTTGTTTTTTGTCTCAGCGATCTGGGTTATTGGAACAGGAAGGTGAACCCGGCAAATATGCAAAGCAAAGCGGGCAATCATCGGTTTTGTAGTAGATATTGAATATCGCTTCAATTTGACTCTGAATATTCATTTGTCGGTGCTGATACTTATTTGCATACCGGTTTCAATTTCAAAACTTTGAAAGCGCAACTTTTTAAATACAAAAGCATTGCTTTTATTTCCCTACCATCGGAAGTGTAATATTTGAATGCTAAATGAATTCCTGTCCGTTTTTTTTGCTTTCCACTTGAAATATTTCATTTTTTTAATAAATTATTTGTAAGTGTGGGTGGCAAAAAATCGGCAAAAAGAGAGCGCAAAAAAAACATCCACTACCAGTACAATTCAATAAAATATTTTGGAAAGTAAAATGTATGTAAAATTGTGTCGAAAACATTAAACAAACAGCTTTGGGCGCTTTGATAGATTTCGTTTTCGCTTTCCATTTAATATGAGTCACCGGCATCTGCACCTACTGTCACATGCGGCTGCTGTTGTTGACACTTTTTTGACAAACCCCTGCATTCATTTAGCGAATATAAGAAGCGCGATTCAATTGTTGGATAAGCAATAAGTGTGGGATAAGTGAAGTTGGAGATTTGCTGGTAGTCGAATTTTGAGTGTCAAAAACTTTCGCTGAGCTGAGTTACTTCACCAACTTAAGCTCAATACGGTGGTGAAAATTACGATAGAGATTGCGTTGAAAATAAAGGTAGGTTCTTTCATTTATATTATAATTGCGTTATTTTCGCTTACGTTGAACTGCGGTGAGGAATACACAGAAATGTTTTTTTTTTTTAAAGTAACTTTGCACAGTTCTCGACATTTATTTTCCGTTTATTTTCCACAGCGTATAGTCCAAGAGCTGACAACGGTTTTGGTTACACCATATATAACCAGGCTAGAACTTTCATGATGAGTCCCCTATGACGGCCCATTAAACTAGCTGAAAGTCTGGCGGATCTCCAGGGGTGGCTTTGGTGCCACCAGGATTTTTAAGGATGGNTTTTTTTTTTTTAAAGTAACTTTGCACAGTTCTCGACATTTATTTTCCGTTTATTTTCCACAGCGTATAGTCCAAGAGCTGACAACGGTTTTGGTTACACCATATATAACCAGGCTAGAACTTTCATGATGAGTCCCCTATGACGGCCCATTAAACTAGCTGAAAGTCTGGCGGATNAGGCTAGAACTTTCATGATGAGTCCGCTATGACGGCCCATTAAACTAGCTGAAAGTCTGGCGGCCCTCCAGGGGTGGCTTTGGCGCCACCAGGATTTTTAAGGATGCAAAAAAAACACATCAATTACACTATTTTAACCAGTCTGGTATTTTGGGATATCAGTGTTGGTACTTCTTTGAAACCGAAAAAAAACTGGCCAGACTGGTAGGGCGGTGCAAAGTGGGTGCCAGACGCGGCTAAAGTGGCGATTAAAAGTGGACTATTTACACTATAATAACCAGGCTAAATTTTATAAATTATCATAGGTTGAATCCTCAGGAGGCTATATGTTTGAAGCCAGACGAAATTTTGGGTGCAAATGCCCTGCCAGATCCAAAAATCCGTTACTATGCAGACGTTCAAATCAACTTGTTTCTTACTAATTTTTAATATACTTTGTTGACGAAATGGAAAAGTATCGTAAAAATACTATAAAAAAGAATTTTCAAAATAGCAGGCGTTCAAATAAACGCGTTTCTCGTTGCTCAAAGTGCTCCAAAATCGTTCAGAACATATAGTTTTGTTATACAGCGATTTTATTCAGAATACGCAATTTGTTTCAATAGAGGAACGCCAGTTTGTTAGCAACTTTTGGAGTCCTGGTGGCGCCAAAGCCAGCCCTGGAGAGCCGCCAGACTTTCAGCTAGTTTAATGGGCCGTCATAGCGGACTCATCATGAAAGTTCTAGCCTGGTTATAAATAGTGTAAGAAAAACGTTGCCAGCTCTTGGACTAGTATTAATATTATCGGGGCAGGAGTTTCTTGGTTGGTGTAATTACAAATCTTTAGTGCCACCCAGAGTTAAATAAAGTTCCGAAGATTTGAAAAATATCAATAGTTCTGTTCCTACTGAAATTTGAATCTCAATTATTATCGGCCTATAAGCCGTACTTCGTGTGTGACTAAAATATTTTAGCTGCTACTCATCTCATACATTTACTTAGTTATTACGAAACCTCACTTAAAGCAAGAAATCAATACACCTATTCAGGAGGCAAATAATCAGAGACAGCTTTTTATAGTGTGGCGATACAGATAGAAAAGGTTCTACATCAAGGATAATATACAATGGAGCCTACTCTTCTATTAGCCCTAAACAAAACATCTACGCTACTGGAAGGCCTTTAGCCTATCGGCCTCGATTATCCTTATAGTCCATTTCTGCTGGAAATCCCAATTGAAGGAGCTTACTCTTTGACTTTAAATAGCAAAGAAGGGACATTTTTAACACAGAAGTTTTTAGCCAAGAATCCAATGTACATCCCTATGGAAAAAATATTGCCCGACAAGGAAAAAAAAATTACTGTTTTTTAAATTTTTGCTAAACGTAGATTCCCCAAAGAGCCCCATTTGAAATTATTGAAACGAATATATGTAACATCAAAAGCAAATCACGAAAATTTGGTTAAGAATTACAGTGCACACTTTCTTCTTTTGTGTCTAGTAGTTTTTTTGAGATTATTCGAAAAAAATAATAATAAAGAAAGAAACCAATGCAGGTATTTAAAGCACAGAAAAAAACAAAATTGTTAGAAAGACTAAGTTCTCTTTGACGTACGTCAAAGGTCAAGTAGAGGTTGGAACTTGTATGACTGCCCTTTGATAGCTCGGTTATATAGCTTAAGAAATAATAGATATGTTTAAAAACATTTTTATCAAAGTTGACAAATATGACATTTGACCGGTTTTATTACACAAAAATACTCCCACGGCCACAGGCAAAAATATTGGCTACATTTTGTCATTTTGTTTGCCACATATACATACGTTTTATCGGTGAACTTGCATAACATTCGCATTCGTAAAAGCTCCGCATTGATTATTGCGAATGCGAATGTTAAAACTAATGCGGAAGCTCCGCGGCTGCAAATGCGAATGCGAATATTCGATTGATTGAATTTATATTGCAAGAAAGCCCTCGTTCAATAGAAATGAGAAAGATGTTGTGAAACGTATATTTAAACATGACATCTTAGTGCTACATACTTATAGTATGTATGTATGTATGTATAGTGTATGTATCTAAGTATATTCGTCATTTATCACCAAAAATAATTGAACTATTTCACGAGAACAAGCATTCGAGATCAAAGCATCTCTTTGTTTAGACATGCGTACATATTCGCTTATCTCCGAATGCTCTGTCTAAAAAAAATGTGAGTTTAAGAAGAAGCAACTGGAATGTTCATAGAGCGGTGTTTACGATGAGCCAGCGTAAGAGCCTCATAACTGAGAATTTATTTAAGCAATAAACCTGACTGCTTACTCATCATCTCTGCATGCATCGATCATTTACATACATATGTATGAGTACGTATAAGAGTTAGCAGAAAATATAACTGTTGGCTTTGCGCTCCGCGCTCAGTTAACAAAGCTATCGCTTTTGTAAATATTATTCGGAAATGTTTATAAATTTAATTTTTTTGTTTTGGTTTTTAATAGAAAGTTGCCCAGCTCCACTTATTGTAATGTATGTACATATTTTAATTATTGTTTTTTCTACAAAAGAATAGTAGCTTTGTGCTAATTTTACAAAAAATTTACAATTTCATTTCTCCAATAAGGCTATTTACTGTGCAACCGGTAGACCTTGAAATTGCAAAATGCAAACACGTCCGTATTTATAAATAAACTTCTTCATACATACATATAAACGTATGTACGAATGTACTTATATACGAATAATAAACGCGTGATCAACTCCAACTAATGACGTTAACTCACCGCTGCCTTTAATTTAATAACCAGTTTCGGTAGATGTTCGAATAGCGTCATTATCCGACTTGTGAGTCCCAACTGAATATTGGTATGTGTGCATGTACATGTGTGAATTTATACATTAGGGTGGTCCATAAAGAGTAAAGTCGGAATTTTAATGCGCTCACGCCTTAGGATTGTTCTAAATCGAAAAAAATATACCCCAGTTTTTTTATTGTAAAATCAAAAAATTATTTAAAGGTCGCTCAAGGCGCTTAAAATAACTTTTTGTAGAAATGGTATAGAAATCTTGAAAATCAATATTTTCGATCGGAATACTGAGGTTCTCTTCAGGAGACTTTCAAAAGTAATACACAATTGTTTATTTAACAATTTTTTAATACTTTTTTGGTGGTTTTTGGCGGAGCTATAAATTATAGTTACTATGAAGAAATAGTTAAATAGACAACTGAGTATTATTATTGGAAATCTCGTGCAGAGAAACATATTGATTTTTAAGAATTCTATACCATTTCTACGAAAAGTTGTTCTTTGCCCATATAAAATACATGGAAAACTTTGAGCGCTTTGAGCGACCCCAAGGGTATATTTTTTCGATATAGAAGAACCTTAGGGGGTGAAAGCGAACAAATTCCGAATTTACTTTTTCCACATGCATTTTTGGACCACCTTAATGTACATGTATGTATTAATGCAAACTTATTTTTTTATTTTTTTTATTTTTTAGAAACTTAATTATATGTATGTATGCATTAACATACGGTATACTTATGTACGTATAGTATGTGCAACTTTAGTTTAGTCACTAGTATCAAACTTGTGACTCCAAGGTATTTTAATAACTTTGTTTATTGGGTGGCATCTACTTATTAAATGTTCAATATGTAATATAAAAATCCAAGTAAAATACTATAGTATTCGTAAGCCCCTTTATTATTTTGTTTTTAGTAAGATTAGTAGCTAATCCGCATGATTTACGATTTAGGCTTGGTAAGGCGATATTTTTATTCATTTAAGTAACAAGAACGAATCTGTCTTTTTCCGGCTTAGAAGTCCAAATGCTTCGATAAGTGCCACTGCCAATCGTTTGAAATAAACTAAGTATGTACTTCATTTAGTTTAAGCTCTTTTAAAAATCACATAATCTGTCTAATCTCATTCATCACAAGCATATTTCTGGAGGCTCAGAAGTCAAACAACAATCACCATAAATTTGCCTTCCATCAAAATGATTTGTACTCGTAAGTATGATTTAGTGCACGTTGTTCATTTTCCGCCAGAAGTAATGATTAGTTGGATTAATTTTATTGTTACACTAATGACGACAGCATTGATCTCCATAAAAAAGACATAAGTAGCATTAAAGTACGCACACACAGCGGCAGTAGACAGCAGACAGCCATTTGCAACGAATCAGATATATATCACAAAAGCTGCTGGTACGAACTTCCTTCCACCCACCGCTGCTGCCTTCCTATCACAAAGTGTGTGTGTGCCATTTGCTACTGATGCTCCCATCCACACAACGAACGCTGAGGGCAGACGCAGAATTACAAAAGAATGGAGCTGAACGAATTTGTGATGAGAGCGATTATGATTGAGTGATAAGCGGGTCGCACAGTCGCGGATCTTTTGTGCCTACTGATGACGCTAAATTACACACTGTGCTTTCTTTTAATGCGCTTATTTTTCGATTTGAAAATGATATTTATGTAAATGACGATCTGGAATGAAGCGCTTACATGTCGAGAAATAGATTTAAAAATGTACGGGCTATAGTACTGCGCATGTATAAGGCTTACATACATATATGCATTTTAATAGACATATGCACATGCATATATACATAAATTTATACACTCAGCGCCGGTATATGTACTTAAGTACCTACATATGTACATACGTACGTACTAATATGATGAAGCCTAAATGATGGAAAAGGTTCCTGCTGTCACTTGAGTGAAGCTGCGGAGCAGAATGAAAATAAGGGTGAAAGGGAATTTTTTTTTTTGAATTCAATTCAAATGCAAATACAAAGCGAAGTGTCTGTGAAAATGAAATTTTAATGCGCATCGAAATTTTGAGCGCTTTTCATTCACGCTCCCCATTTTGGTAGAACACCCATGTTAGCGAGTATGTACATTTGTAAATTCTTTTGCTTTATGCATTGGCTTAGTGCAGATCAAAGCGACGACATCAATAATAAATAATATTTACGGTATAAATGGGGATTCTTCAAAGTATTAAATTTGTATGAAATTGTAAATTAAATATTAAATATGGCTCATTTTAAAATGTTGCAATATTATTCGGTGTTATTAAGACTTGAAGGAAAGAAATTCGGAGCTATGCTTATGCAAATACATATGTACATACCGTAACTCACTGGAATATTCATGGTTTAGTTTTTTCACCATATTCAAAATGTCTTGCATTTGAAATCTTTTTCGTTAACTTTTATTTAAAGTATACATAACTTATTCTATAATAAAAACCATACAAATTAATGTTTCAAAAGTGTTCATAAATACATAAAAATTGCAAAGTATTTAGTCAGAGTTTTTAGAATTAGTTGTAGCGATAACGCCCTATCTTAGAAAACTTTTCAAGAACTGCCTTTGTCAGAATTTGGCTGAAGAATGCCCTATCTCAGAATTTAATTGAAGAAGGCCGCATCTCACAATTATGTTCAAAAATGCTTTATCCCAGCTGCCGAATTCTGAGATAGGGCGTTCTTCAACCAAATTCTGATAGAAGGTGTTTTTCACTAAAATTCTGAATTAGGACGTTCTTAAATCAAATTCTGAAGTAGTGTGCTCTTGAAAAGTTTTCTGAGATAGGGCGTTTTCTGCCGAGATAGGTCGATCTTCCACTCAGGTTTCGATATCTAGTTAAAATTAAATAAGTATCAAAGAAATTTAGTTATCTTTTGACTTTTATTATTTTGAAAAAGAAATATCGATTTATTTTTTTTTAGTTAAAATAACAAAAGGTTTCAAAAAATCTCCGCAAAAAAACCGCACCCGCGGACATCTCGAAAACTCCAAATCATAACGCAAATAAAGAGCAAAAATTACTAGATAACATATTTCGATCGTCCGAATGATGGTTTCTTTGCCATAAAAAATAAAACGCATTTCTCGCTTAAAATACCTAGTAATAGGACTCCTGTTTTTTAATTATGAAAAAATAATTTTCTACCACGAGGGGGAATTCTATGCAACGTCGAAATATCGGTACTATTTTTTTTCTCAAAATCTTAATCTTTAC
The DNA here is from genome assembly GCF_001687245.7 of Rhagoletis zephyria. NCBI lineage: Eukaryota > Metazoa > Arthropoda > Insecta > Diptera > Tephritidae > Rhagoletis > Rhagoletis zephyria. Next base: position 398,814 of record NW_016157157.1, on the reverse strand, counting down.
AATTTCAACTTTGAGTTGAGATTGCTCTTTTTTGGCATTCCCTTTTGTTTACAATATATGTTTGTTAGCTTCGATGAGATCTCGGTTCAATTTTGTAAACGTTTTATTTTTGCCATTAAGAGCGCGAAACTTCACTCTAAGCTAATGTTGTGAGCCAAGAATGATAGAATACAATCGTGGTTGTGAGCCATCCCTTATAAAGCTTTACCTCTTTTCCAATGACAGCCAAGAACTACATCCGCGTTATTTTGTTTGCTCATTCAGTATTTATTTAGCTCAACGCTAAAACTAACTAATATAAGCTTGTATTTTCAAAATTCCCAATTCTCTATGGGCGAACCCTGTAAATACTTCCGCTCCAATTCTCCTCTGATATCCTACAAATAAATTAAAAGTTGCACTAAATTCTCAGCAAATGCCATCTAAAATTTTACCTAGCCAAGCAATTGTACAAAGTGAGACCTTCACCCAGTCACACCCAGCCTAGTAGCTGACTTCATTCGATCCACTTCACCCAGCTTCCCTTTGCTTGGTTTCACATTATAATTTGGCATCCAATGTCGTACGCTGCTCAATTCATTTGAACAGCTGATATCGATCGGTAAAAAAATTGCCACCACCAGCATACACCGTTATACTCATACTTATTTTTTCCAGCATTTACCAACGAGTGTACAGCATCCGTTTGCCGCCTTCGGAAGGTTAATGAGGTCTCGCCGCTAAATGGGGCGCGGCTGTGTGGCGGCGTAGCGGCGCGACGTTGAAAAAACGGAATGTCAATGTCGGTGTCTGGTGAAAATGACACTTTTCAACTATATTTATTCATTGCTGTTAAATGTTCAGTTGGAAATGGAAATGCGCACGGAAATGGCTGCAAATGTGCGCTCTGCTTGTGGCCAACTTTATCGTTTGCCAATCTTGTAAATGAGCGAATGTTTTTTTATACTTTTTTTTTTATCGGTAAAATGAAAATAAATTTATATTTAATGTCTTTTTGTGCGATAGCATGTAAGATTTGCTGTGTTTGTGTAGGAGTATGTACCGTAAATTTTCTGTAAACATATTTACTCATACACGTTTTTATTTGGCTCAACAGATGTGACCAAATGGTTGGCATAAAAAACATTAAGGAAAAAACATAGCCGCATTGGTATTTCGGAGGGTAGCCTATGAGATTGGTTGGAAGTGTTGCTCCGAGGAAGGACCCAAGTTCGAGTAGCAGTCGTCTCTCGGCAAGCAATGGTTAATTTACGAGTGTATTTCTGCAATGAAAAAGCTTGCAACAAAAAGCAATCAACCATTCCCAGATGAGGTTAATTGCAGGCCCCTCCGTTTGTGAGGCCACACATCAGAAAAGCCGGAGAAGAAGCTTGGCCTTAAACCTTGCAAAATGTGCGAAATACATATTTCATGTGCTGAGAGCCAAATGCGAAAATACGTATATATAAAAAGAAGCGAGATTTGGTTGCAATGCCTTTCTTTTTTGTTTTCAATCTCACTAACCATATTTAAGGATAATTCTTTTCAGAGAAGTCAACATGAAAGAAGGCATGATTTTGAGAGCAGTTTCCGGAAAGCTCGTGATTGTTACATGTACGCATGTATGTACTTGTTAAATAGCAAAAAAAAAACGCTTGCATTCGCAGCAGCTGATAATTTTTGCTATAAACAATGTTCGGTTGATACACAAACGGTTTTGACCCAATCGAGAGGTTATCAACGAACTGTGGATTATGGATTACAAATTTTGGATTTTAGTACTCAATATGTGAAAAGTGAGCGGCTTGTTATTTTAAGCGAATAATGAATTACTCGCAATGTAATTAGATTTCTACTTACATAAATCGGATTTAGCGACGATAACAAAATAGTAAAAAACATATTATATGAGATGAGGAGAGTCGAGATAATAAAATCCGAAAAGCTTATACTATGTTAACACATTGCCGTCAAGCTAAAAAGCTATTTCGAGATGAATAACATTTCCGTATTTGAAATTTCGCAAAAACAACTTTCATTAAATATATAAAAATAAATTGCAGCTATTTCCTCATTTCTTTCTCTCTAAACGACTTCTAGATATGTATATGTAGATATATAAATACATACATACGAATGATAAAATAAAGATTACGTCTGACGTCAAACGAAACAGTACGAATAGCAGACTAAAAATAACTGTCAAAATCCCATACAAATGATAAACAAAATTGCGACCATTCATGTAAAATTGTAAAATAATCAATACTTATTAGTTTATTATGAGAAATATTAGAAGGAAAAATTAAATAAGTGTACCAGGGACATATCGATGGCTGAGTGAAAGATCGACCTATCTCTGCCGCCGATTCAAAAACACCCTATCTCAGCACAATTTCAACGTATTTTCAAATTTTTTTTTGTGAATACTCACTACAAAGAAAAACCGTTTAATATTCGATTAATCGATTATTTCACAATAATAGCAATTGATTGCAATTATTTTTTTTGATTGTGATTAATCATACGATTAAATAATCGATTATTTTATTTTTTCGCCATCTCTATTGAGCACCACATTTGTAAAAATCAAATTTTTTCATTGAAATGTTAATTGTTTGCTCTTTGTGGTAAATCGCTTTCGCTTTGCTTATGACGTCACATCACAGCAGCTAGCTATCAAACTCAAAACAAAAAAGATAGCGGATCGTTCAGGGCGCAATCTTTCTTTCTATCATTATTGATACGTAGGCACATTTGTATTCTCTGTCAACGGGAGTCCCCTCCGCTCCCATTTCAATCTTGATTCAAATAAAGTCAATGATGGCTCAAATGAAAGCTAAGATAATTTAAAATACTATCTCGCCAAGTCTTTTACTAGTACATGGGTCGTTCTTAAAAAACATGACCAATTGGTGTCCCCAGACTTTACTATTTTATATTTTGTTTCTTCAAAAAGAAAATAGAAAAATATCTGCATTTTTATAAATTATTATCGATTCTACGTAACTATATTATAAAAAAAAAAATAATTAATTATCTGAAAATAACTTAAAAAATATTTTCAATGTCAAAGGTTTAGCAAAAACCTGTGTCCCGAGCCAATTTATAAAAATTTAATAGTTATTTTCAGTTGAAATAAAATTGAAAAAAAATAATATTTACAATTTTTGTTATTCAGTTTGTGTATATTAATACCATATATAGAAAAGAATGATGAAAAATAATTTTTTTGTATAATTTTTATGAAGAAAATTTGTGTCCCCAGGTTTTGGTCCCCTCTGTTACGTCCACTCATTTTATTGAAAAATGTTTGTTAAACGTTATGACGCGTATATTTCTCTTATGCTTCTCCATCATAACTTAGCTAAAATCAACAAAATGTGTTTTGAACTGTTCAGTCTTGTTTAGTGCGTTGTTGAGTAAGGAACCCAATTGTATGCCGGGTACGTACCCTTATTCAGTGTCAACTCTGTTACTGTTGAAAAACGGTGAGTAAAGTGATTTTTTATTTATTTTATAATTTTTTTATAAATATTTTATGTACATTAATTAAGTGGACAAATAAATTCTCCAAAATTCGAATAAAAAGCTAAAATATGGTATTTTTGAGTTAATTTGTCCCCTCTGTTACCGGTCCACTCTGTGACTTATTAACTCCAAAAACTCCAAAAATTAAAAAAAATACTGCTGGTTATGGATTCCTATTGTTGATACCATCCGTAACCACATGAGGCCAATTATAAACATATTTGGCCAACTTAATTTTTAAAAATTACAAAATTCAGAATGGTCATGTTTTTTAAGAACGACCCACATATACCTACATACGTATGTATACCTATGTATACACAAGTATATTTTTTGCGTGTTTCTTTTCGTTGATAACTTAATTGTCGAATATTGCGTCAAGCTCAATGGCCAGTATTCGCGCATGAACTTGAAATGCCAACACGTGTCTGGGATTTTAATCACATTAATTTCTAAATCTATTGCTGATCTAGTTAGTGGCGAAATTGAAAACAGATAATTGCTAAAAATTGCATGCCTGTGTAGCTGATTCAGTGATTTTTAGTGTATAACGAATTTCGCGTCTAAAAAAAATAAAAGCAAAAATACACACACACATACTGACAAACAAAAGCTAAGGTATGCTCATAAAAACTCATTAAAAATCGCTAGAAATTCGCTCCATAAATATTTATAAAGCGTACAAATATTTACTTGCTTATTTTTCAACTTTGTTTATTTTCCGCTGAATCACCTGTGTTTTTCATTGGAATCAGATTACGTACTTATACATACACATATTATTTTTATTAAATTCCTTCAACTAATTCATAGGAAATGCAATAGATTATTTTGTAATTATTTTGCTTAATGTTTATTAATGAGAAGATATTTATTGTTTTCCATCTCCACATTGTACGTACGTATCATATAATGTGTACATATACATTTTATATATTCAAAGATTCGATTTAAGCATTTCTCGAAAACTGGGTGACTAGATTGTGTTCAAACTGAAAACTGAATACTTTTTTGTGCCAAGAACCAAAAGTTATGATGACATTTTATGTTCATTACGGTGGCCCTTAAAAATATCAACATCTAAATTTTATATGCTCTACGTACAAATAAAATAAATCCACGAAAATTTAAAAACTTTTTAAAAATATTTAGGGGTTGCTACAAAGGTTTGAAAATATGTTGACATATTATTGAAACTTATTCATATAAATTCATAAATTCGTTGAGTTATAGCTGGTAAAAGTAAAATTTTTGTTGATTTTTAGCGATTAAAAAAAATACCAAATAAATTTTTTGAAACCCACTAAACATTTTTTTTTTAATTTTGAAATTTTTGTATATGCTTGTCTATATTTTGTATGTAGAAAAAAATAAAGGAAATTAAGGACCACCCCAATATACTTGAACGGTAGAAATATACTTTGCCACAATTATCATGATTTTCGATAAATTTTCTGGCTAGGCATTAAGACAGTATTAATTTTGTTCAAAGGTAAAAAAAAATTGTTTTTACAAAGCACTATGATTGGCTTATGATTTCTCAGATTTTTGTAAAACAACGTCTTAACCCCTAACACATTATAATTTTTAGTTTTGTAAAGAAAGCTTGAATTAAGTTTTTTTTTAATATTCGTATGAAATTATTTCAATTTTATTCCAATAATGTTATTGAGCTTTGTACCACGATTTGTTTGTTAGGAAGAATGGAAAAATTTCAATTGAAAACTTAAAAGGTCTAAATGTTTAATCTTTTCTACTAAAAAGTAAGAAAGAGCAACCGGTTTAGCAAAAAAATTGGAAATAGCCTTTTGTTTTTTATCTTTATTGAGTTCTCTACTCCAAACGATAAAAAGTTCACTACTGGGAGACCTATCAAGTTTACCTACAAAAATATCTGTTTTCTCCGACATCGCAATATCTGTTCAACACACATCTTTAAAATGTCCTTAATCGTAGTTTTAGTCGAACTTAAAAAATAAAATAAAAAAATTACTCAATCAAATTTGCAATTGTATCTCCATAAATAAGTAGGACTTTCGCTGCTCATTGTTTACTACATTACGGCTTTATGCAAAATAAATTTGTCTTAGTTTAATGTATTAAACAAAATATAGCAACAAGAAACCATTGAATTTAACAAATGTAAAAAATTATTTTTGGCCAGAAAAACTGCCATTTAGACCACAGTTCATCGCAATTTAATGTCATAGAGCGTTTATTATTTGCTATCTATCTTCTACTAATTACTTTAATTTACATAAATTAGCTTTGAATTAGAAACCTGTGTTCTAAAATTATAGAGTTGCTCATTCTAACAAAAACATTTGGGATTTCGCTGACAGTATTAACTAAACGAAAAAGGTTGAATTATTTCTTAATAAAGGCACGTAACTTTTCAAATAATGAACGTAATTAAATATTTCAGGTATTTTTTTCGACAAAATAAAAAAAAACTATTAAATCAGTCATTCTTATGTAAAGCTGATTTTATATGAACTTTTATAATACAAATTATTTAGGAAAAATAAATAAATTAGTAGTCAAAATTGTACTTAGAATTTGAAATCTTAGGACATCATAAATTTAGGAGACTCATATGAAGCGAATAACACACTGTGAGGCTCTTTTGATTTTCATTCATCTAGGTATATCTATGCAATAATTTTAGTAGTCGTATATACCTAATCTTCTTTAGAGAGGTTTCTAAGAAATGCCCCTTAGCCTACCTTGGATGACAACTACCTATATACAATTTTTTTTCGAAACGTATTGCTACCTCCTGTGCCTTACTCGAAGAGAAAATGTGAGTTTTTCTAAATACATTTGCCGAAAAGTGTAGCATACAGCCAACACTTCCTCCTGAAAGCACGCACATTCTCATGCAAATCTTTCCAAATGACTAACCTGTACACACTGTATGCCATTACAAATTTTATCCGGCGGTAGTTTGCTGCTTTTATCCCGCATAAGTGCAACCAAATACACAATAACTGAGGGAACCCGAATTCCCTTAAAAGCTTGCAAACATTTGTATATGGTGGTACATAAGTAAATTTATAAGTACTACTTGCAGGTACAATGGAATTCTTACTTACTCATAGACATACATACATACATACATTCATGCGTACATTTATTTCTACGTCCCTGGCAGGCTATAGGCAGTCGAGTCATCACATTTATCGAAACACAATGCGAACATTGCCTTTTTCCGAAATATTTCGAACAGCAAACATTGACGGTCCAATGTGTACAGACAGTCAGCCAAGCCAGTAGACCAAAACCAATTGAAACAGCAACATTGGCAACAACAGAAAGTGTACTTTTAACAACAAACATCCGAATCAGCACTGCTGAGATTTTGATGGCCTCAGCTTATCGAAAAGACCAAAAAAGGAAAAGCAAAATCAAATTTTTGTTGCTGTTTTTTTTTTCATACAAATACCCGCTGAGCTGGACATTTGCAGCATCTATTTGCCAACTGGATATTCGATGCGCATCCTCAGTGTGCCTAAATATCCTTACAGTGTGTGCACTCAGTATGTGTCCATTGTGCGTACGAAATTTTTGCTGAGCTCTGCGACGCGTGCTTAGCCATTAGAAAATATTGAAGTTGATAAAAGCTTTTTTATAGCTTGAATAATATGGTTTTGTTAGCTTTATGAATTTTTATTGCTTTAGGTAATACCTACAGAAAGTATGAATTTGAAATGACTTTTGATTGCGGAATACATACATAAGAAAGCTAATGCTGTACATGCATACATACGCGAGTATGTAGGATTGTGAAAAAATCAAAAAAAAAAAAAATCGTTTTACTGGATATCTAAGCGGTCATAAACTCTTCTCAGTGATACTTACGACTCGAAAACCTAGGGCGGTACATGTCCTTATAAAAAAGGAACCACTAATTTGGGCGCCTTTTGGACTCTTAAAGTTTTTTTGGAGATTAATTTTCCTAAAAATCATCTTGCGATAAAGAATAAAATTGTCGTCTAAAACTCAAAAGAAATTACCAAATAATTTTGTAATTGCTAGTTGTAAAAAGCCTTTAATAATCGAAAATCGCTTAAATTGATATAATGAAACGATAAAGTGAATACATTAAAATTTGACTGACATTGAATTTTTCATTTTTAATTCACAATTTCATAGAATAGGAATTGGCTCTCAGGATTGGTTACTGGCGCACTCGTTGGCAACACTTTCATCAAATCCTCTTAGATATTTTTATAGATATGCCAACTCGGATCAGAGGCCTGAAGTTGATTCTGTGCTGGAAAATGGAATTCGTGGATTGCTCGCGCAGAGCAGCCTTAGGGCTTAGGCAGTTCGTGTGCAAAATTCCTTGTGCCCTGTCCTTCTGGGAGCTGTGTTTTTTTCTTGCTGTAGTGCTATGTAATTGAACTGTGAACTTTTCTGCTAATTTACCAAATCCCAGACCTATGCAGATGTACCTGCATCATTATAGACCCAATGTTCTCAGTTGCTTGCAGGAAAGCGCAGCCAATGCTAATCTAAATGATTTATACTTCTATGAGAAGATGCGTTATTGACTGTGCATGTATGGTGCACTGGAGCAGACTCTCAATCCATAGCATTGGAAATCTAGACATTAATATGTTTTTAATGCTGCAATCACTTTTGTAAAGGTTTTCTTGCAAAAACTCATTTTTGGTACTCACAAAATTAATTAACTATTGTATTTCTTCTTATACTTTTTCGTTTCGCCAACAGATTATAATAAAAATTAGTAAGAAAACGCTTGCGTAGCAATGAATTTTTGGATCTCGGAGGGCGTTTCAAACCAAAATTTCATCTGGCTTCAAACATATAGCCTCCTGAGGATTCATTCTATAATAATTCATAAAATTTTGCCTGGTTATTATAATCTAAATAGTCTTCTTTTAATCGCCACTTTACCGCGTCTGGCACTCATTTTCCACCGCCCTACCAGTTTGGCAATTTTTTTTCGGTTTCGGAGAAGTACCAACTCGGATATCCCAAAATGCGAGACTGGTTAAAATAGTGTAATTGATTTTTTTTCCCATCCTTCAACATTCTGGTGGCGCTAGTGCCACCCCTGGAGGGCCGCCAGACTTTCAGTTAGTTTAATGCTTATACGACCACCCTAGTTCCACAATGCAAGTCTCAGATGGATTATATTAAAAAATATAAGAAATTGGTTTTGCTCTTGGTGTTGGGCCGGGAGGAGTACCGGGTTATGAAACATGTAAACATTTGGCTCAGACCAGGTATTCCTCGGCTCTCAAAAAGTTAAAGCACATCCACCTTCAAAAATTGAATGAAAAATTTGACTATAAATTACTGCTAGGTATCGATGGGCTTAATGTAAGCACAACCCATGTCTACATTCACTCGCAGTAGGTCTAGCTAAGAATTTACTTTCATTAATCAGATGGGGTTGCAGACACTTCCGGATGTTTGCTATGTATGTACCGATACATTTCCATGTATTTTGTTGTATTTTCTATTAACAAAATTTTGTAATAAACTAAACTGGAAATACATATGCAACCAGTAAGTCCTATTGTAGCTTTCTTAAAATAAAAATTAATTAATAACCATGCCTGACTGAAAAAAAACAAAGCATATCGACTAAGACATAAATGGTTTAGCTTGAAAATGGATTTGACGTAATATTTCAAGGAAGCTAATAAAAAATTGATAACGAAGTTATATGACTTCATAATCTATGCAAATTTATACCATATCTACAGTATATATGTATTTAGTATTTATCACCATAGCCAGTAGCCACCCTTTAGGTCTTCCTATTCAAATATTTTCATGAAAAGCGTATTGACGGCAAGTTGAAGTGCTTTACAAAGATTAGTTAAACCCCACTTTCATGCGATTATTTCCAAAACCCGACTACTTGCCAACACCTTCACTCTGATTGCCACATATTCCCCCTTTCACTCCATTAAAGTCCTGTATATTGTGAAAGTATACTTTTGCGAATATCAATTGCGTTCTCGATCGAGAGAAAAAAAAATTGTGGTCTTTATGCAACAAAATTTACCTCAAAATTCCAACACACAACTACCGTTAGCAATATCTCATTGCAGCTCAATGCTGCTCACAACTCATCCAACCACACATCCTTCAGCCATTATTTGTGTCCTTGTGTGGTCACAACACACAGTCACAGACAAAAGCATGTGTATATGTAAATATCTGCCTGCGTGGCTGTGTGCGTTTCTGTTCATAACTGTGTATGTACGTATGCGTGTTTGCATTATTGTCCTTTTCACTGCTTCATTTTAATGTAATACAGTGCAAGTCAACCGCAGTAACTGCCTTATATGCTCCCATACCTCCTTTCACATATCTATTTACTTTATTCATACACATATATTTACAATCTCGACAATGTGTCCTTCAACCTTTTATTGTCTTTCCATGTCACTTCCGTAAGCTGCGTTGCACTTTGGCCGGCAGCATAGTAGAGCGTACATAGCTTTGCGAGCATTCGCTGCTGCACTTTTCTCAGCTTGCATTACTTACCGCAAACTAAAATACATTTTGCTTTGTTTATTTTAGCTTTTTGTTTTTATTTTATATACAGATTTTTACTCTGCTGTTGAGTGGAATGGCAGTTTGCTGCCGTTCTTTTTCTTCTTCGTTTCCTTCTTCTGCCTTTTCGACTAGTTTATCTCATTTTCTAGTGTTATTCATCTGCCTGATAATGCGGTGTGTATTGACGTTGTTGTTGTTGTTGTTAGGTTGTTGTGATGCATGCAGCATTTTCGTCCTTCGAAAACACAAGTTGACATCGTTTATAAATGTAGACGCAGACGTTGGTAGTAAATGCCAAAATTGTTCTATGGCAAGTCCACTAAAGGACATAGTATATGTCATTGTAAAGCGAATATATTGTATGTATGTATATCGACAAATATAGTACAAGGAGTACCCCCTATATTAACATACATACATACATATATGTAAAAGGAAGAGGAGGTTACTAAAACCACGGTTTTTTCTTAAACTGATAATTTGAAAATTTGGTAAGCCTACTTTGAATTACGAAAATATTGAAATCTTGTGGGTATTAAAACTATCAATTAATTTTTTCAGATTTAGACTTTGGGAACCTCAAACTTTTTTGTTGATTTTAAGTAAAGTCAATTGAAAAATCTAATTCAGCTAGCTTATCTTACAGCTAGTTTTTTGAGTTGTATTTTTGTTTTAAGTGAAAGGATGCTGTGAATGACCTCTGGCATGGCTGAAGAAGTTAAGTACGTCTTCACGAAACGAAAGCGACTTGGTATAAAGCTAATGACCCCGTATTGGTTGCTTGATCCGAAATCGCAAATTCTCCTGTCCAAAGTAAATTATGGGCCTGCCTTTCCATTCCTAAACTATGGATGGACTTGTGGCCTACAACCATGGGGGTGAGAAGAGAAATCAAGCATCGCAATCTTGCAACGATTTGAGTTCAAAGTTATAAGACTAAGTAATCACAAATGGACCCAGGTTTGTAGCAAATGCTTGAATATAAAATGATTTAAAGATCCGAATTAATCAAGAATAAATTATTTGTTCTCAAGCAGAGATACTTAACTACAGCATCCCAATACATTAAGTCAGATCACTTTTCAATACAACGTATGTATGTACGCACGAATTAACTCTTTTTCTTCAATGGTTTTTCTAGAATGCTTCTCTATTGTAGTCGGCAACATTTTTCTGCTAAAGGGGTTTTTTTGCGTGAAAATATCACTAACACTAATGCTTTCTTGCAGATACCTGCTATTCTACTATTTCATTTTAACCAGTTTGTTTAAGCGTAAATAACGGCATTATTTGCAATGACCTCATTTGCTGTAATCACCGCTGCCTTGAGGTGTAAATGAAGAACTGTTGATAATGCTGTCTTTTGTGTGTTTCTCCATCAGCTGAGGTACTTCTATACATACATACGTATCTTAAACGTTGTTTAATTTGCATGTGAGTAAAAAAGATGTACTCGCATGCACGTATTTCTTTCGCTTAATTTTCGCCATGATAAACACATACTCTGGAATACTTCCTAAATAATTATAAACTGCTCTGCACTTGTTTGAGGCTCAACTAATTTTTGACAGCTCACTTTCATTTTGAGCGAACAAGTTCCATATCATTCGAGGTAAACATGCATTTTTTGCTAATAAGCGCACTGCGCTACGGCTGAAGTATGCATTAAGCTTGGCAAGTGGCAATATCAATGTACTTATACAATAATTACTTTGTTTTTGTATAATAATGCGCTTTTAAACGCTTTTAATTATTGTATGTATATGGATGTTTGTTTGTATAGATTTACATACCCTACAGCCATATATGTAAGACGTCTGCCTCTATTTCTACATAGTACACATACATACATATGTACAATGGGTAGGTTCAGAAGGCGCAGCAGTTGAGCGTACCGTTGCTAAAAAAAAATCAGTGATCGGTATGCGTTGTTCGAAATCAAAGAAGAACAATTTTTTGTCATTAATCTTCTTGTTTGGCGCTGGAACCGTCTAAGTGCCAAGTTCTTCACCACCCGGGTTTTTATCCTCTACTACCGTATACGTTTTTCATTGTTTTGCAAAACATTTATTTATTTTTTTAATTTTCTTGGTGAATTATTTCTTCAATGGGAGTTTTATAATTTACTCCGAAACTGCGAAATGTAAAGTTGTCATTTTGTGTACATTCTCTTCTTTCTTTCTATTGGCAATACATATTTATTCCTGATCTTTTTTTGCTGACGGTGGTTTGCGTTTTTTTCCATACAAAGTATGTTATAAAATACACAACACCGTCGGCAAAAAACATTATTTGAAATCAACGGAAATTTTTAGCGACTTCAAACTTGGCTTCAAATCGTGATTCCAAATTTTAGTCGCTGCTGATGGTGTTTGCCGTTAAAATAAATCTGTAATGAGTAAATGTAGATGAAATGCCCGATATCGAAGAAAAAGTTAGCTGTCGGCAAAAAAAAAAACCAAATACTCGATATATTCCGAGTTACAGGCCGATGTATTCAGAGTTCTCTTAACTTGTCTTTAGATCACTAAAAATGTGAGAGATCTAGCAACAGTGTGATACTATGTTACTCTTTATGGATTGATACTATTTAGAAGAGATATGCATCTGAGTATAACGCGAACTAGTGGTAAAACCCGTCCGAGCTTTTTCAAGTAGAATTAGAAAACTAGAAACTTTTTTTCACAGTTGCTACTGTAATAGTTGCTATCAATAAAGTTGGGATTATTGTTAAGTTTATGGGATGTCCTTATCTGATTGTATGTAAATCTAATCTTATAATAAAAGTATAAAAAAAGGGTTAATGACCTTAACTTAACCTAATGGTTAATTAACCTAAGGGTTAAGAGTTCATTTGCATGTATAACATCAATTACTCACCCAAGAAAAATATCCGTGAAAATGACTTAAATCTTGCTTGACTGCTTTATAAGTCTGCTTATATTTTAGCACTGGTCCTCAGTTTTATTGCGATTTCTGTTATTTAGAAAATATTGAGTAAGTTTTTTTTTAATTTATGTAAATACTTGATTTGTTTTTAATTTCAGGAGCAACAATTTAGTATGAAAATTTTGAAATTTTTTTAAAACTTGCTACTGTCTAGCGGTGCCGCGTTCGATAATTAGCTCAGAGTTAGTGAACAATGCAATGATATTTAAAATTATTTAAATTTTAATAAAAAAATTTGCCTTAAATTTAAAATTTGGGTATTCTAAAGTTGTTAAGATAAAAAATATGTGCTTATCTGCCTGTACTTATTTTTTAACCGCACGGAAAACGTTTATTTTTTTTTTGCTACTTGGAATAATTTTTTTCGCGTCTTCATCGCCAAATTTCTAATATAACGCTTTTGTGCTAATGCTTGGTATGCTTTTTGTATCGTATGCACATATTTACAGATGTTTATACTTATGTATGAACGTGTGTTTTTATAAGTATAGTCAGTCGTTCCTCGAATGCATACCACCCACTTAACGCCAATTGAATGTGAGAGTTGCGGCACTATTCGTAATTGAAGCCAATAAAGGTGTTCAACGGAAGCTTATACAAGTCATGGCAATAACAACAGTAACAGCAAGCAACTATGTATGTACAGTATCGGTCATATCTATAGCACGCCATTTCAAAGTGATATTGTGTGCCACTTATGTTTATTTATTTTTAAGAATTTTCAATTAAAATCTTGTTCATTCTCGGACAAACCCCATATATACCCAAGTTCAACAATTTGTAGAAAACTACAAAAAAGTGTAAAAAATTGTCACCTAAATTTCAAACTTTTTTCACGGTAGTGATAGAATTTTTTTGAGGACACAGTTTTTAGCCCCTGCAATTTTAGTCTGATAATGTGCAAATTTCAAGAGGCTACGAATTACCGTTAATTTTTAAGATTTTTTTTTGTCGCATTGGAAGAAAAATACCGAAAACCGCAACATCCTTGGCGAAAAAATTCTAAAAAATCAGCGGTAACTTTTAGCCACTTGAAACTTGCACATTATCAGACTAAAATTGATTGGGCTATAAAACTGGGTATTCAGAAAAATTCAAACACTTCCGAGAAAAAAGTTTGAAATTTAGGTGAAAATTTGTTGCACTTTTTTGTAGTTTTCTATAAGTTTTTAAACTTGGGTTTATATGGGTTTTGTTAGATAAAGAACTGTATTTTAATTGAAAATTCTTAAAAATAAATAAATAAACATAAGTGGCACACAATATCACTTTGAAATGGCGTGCTATAGATATGACCGATACTGTATGTATGTACATATGTACATTAGGTAGTGACGCGGCAATAGCGATGGTACTTAAAGCTACACTTGCAGCACATAAAACGTTTACAAGCCGCAATCAACTGAAAACAATGAAAAAAAAATAAAAATAAATAAAATCATTTGCGAAGTAATTATTTTCGAACTCTCAGTAAATGAACGCAAATAAGCGCAAATTATGTGCCATCTCAACACTTAAATTCGGTTGAACGAAGAAATAATTAGTCGGTATATTATACGCAGCATTCTCAGCTCGCATTCGAGCTCTTGCGACTCATTCACTTTTAGCGAAAAATAGAAAAAAATACACTTCAAACGAAATAAATTTATTATCACTTGTTTTTGTTGCTTATTTTACGCATTTTTGCACTACACTTTGTGTTTCTATTTTCTTTGACTTGCCTCGTTCGTTGCCAGTTTTATATGTACTTAATTCAAAAAAGAATATTTCATATTTTTCTTGTTTTTTTGATTTAGTATTTTTTTTATTTTTTTCAAATTTACATTGCCACACACTTACTTACGCACACTTGGCATATAAACACTTATTTAATAAATAAATAAAACGCTTACGTCTTCTACGTCTGACGCAGATTTCAACAAATTAGCCCAGCAAAAAGTTTAATGTGAAAACACCGTTCACTTTGATTGTCCGCGCCAAGTACGTTTCACGGCAACGAGCGCTCTGAAAATGCCAAATCAAACAACAGTGCGCCCCAACAGCCACCAACTGACTCTGCTGCTACTGTCTGTGATTTGCGAATCGCGTACTCATTCACTTCGGCAAACGAGAAGTTCGTTTCCCGCATACATTATTGGGCCAGTTTTTTCTCTGAGAGTTTGCAGTGCTGCCAGATTTTTCAGTTTTCATATGTACTAAGAAGCACTCGCACTATGATTATGTTGAATTTTACTGTACAATTTACTAAAACTGCCGCAATCTCAAAACCGGAATTTTTCAAGAGACGCGTTTAAAGTTTTCAATTTACTACCAAAATAGGCACGTATGTATGTATATTGTCTTGCCATACGGAAACTACAAAATATTTAAGCACAAATTTCTATACAAGGTAAATATTACAGGCGAATAGAACTTCTAACAGAGAGCGGCTAGTAAAAGAATGTAAACTAACATGCTGGCTATCCAAGGCATTTACATTTCTACTAAGTATTTGCATTAGCAGGGGATGTTATTGAGTTTTGCATTAGTTTTTCCTCCTTATGACTAATTTTCAGGGTCAGGGTATTTTGTTTAGGCTTTTTAACATAGTCACAGAATAACTGTGGCTATGATTTAACAGCAATATGTTCCATAAATATGTTTCTTACATACAAGTAGCTACATACTACTTATGCTGGGTTTTAGCAGAAGCGGCGTAATGTTGACCGTAAGTTTACAAAAACAACATTTTTGACTTTATACTCGTATCAAAAATTAATTAATTATTATTTATGAAATCATCATTTTAAAATTTAATTTCACATTTGCAAAATTTGCCCTTAAAATATTGACTGTTGTCGTTAAAAGCCGACGTATTAATTACAAAAGTTGCATCAAGTATCTTTTTTGGCAAGCCAAATGCATTACAAATGTAGACGTCTGATTTACGGTACAGCATTGCGACAGATACAGATGTACATGTATAAAAAAATTGCATCCTCGGTAACGCCTCATTTTAATATATTACTGCAGTGAATGTCAATTTCTTATGCCTTGAAAGGTAGCCAATTGCCAAGAATACATAAAAACATTTAAAATAAGACATTTGCTGTAGAATTGTTATTTTTTTCAGAGAGACACTTGAAGCATCTATGTACATATGTATGTGTGGCGGCGAAGTGCACTATCAGTAAACAAACTTTAGTTGTTACAAATTTTTTTCTAGCATATGTCCAATTTGCATCATTAATAAAAATATTCAATTACAGTCTTTATCTAAATGTGTTTATAAGCAAATACATATAAATTTTTGTAATTATGTACATAGATATTAGTGTTGCCGTTGAGAGTTCTTAGAAAGTCGCAAAAAGGTAAAGTAAAAGAATAAATCTGTTAAATTTAAAAAAAAAATAGCGGGACAAGCATTTCACAAAACAGGGTTGCAAACATACACATAAATCTAGAAGAGTTGCATTTCCCCTATTAGTTATAAGTGACACTTTTTTTGTAGAAGGAAATATTAGCATGGTTCTGTTAACATTTCCTAAAAAATCTCTGAAAAGGTGCAAAAGTCGCACAGAGTTATGCAAAAGGGTAAGAAACTCAAAATTTTCAAAAAGTTGGGTCAAAGGGTATTGGCGCTTGAAAAGGGTCAAATTGCCCCTTATAGTTGCACAACGGCAGCACTGTCTTTATGAAATTTTTTGTGTATATTTGGTAGGTATGAGAATCGGATGTAAAGTATATTTCATACCGCTAGGTGCAGGGGGCGTGGCACCTCCCATACAAACCGAATATTTCATACTGCATATATCTGGAAGTGTTCATGGTAGAGTACTATAACTTGGTATGGAGATATATCAAACCAATCGCATACTCACGGAGACAAATTATGGTTATCGTAAAAGGGGGCGGGGCACCACCCATACAAATCGAATTTTTCATTTTGCTTAACTTTGGAAGTGTTCATGGTAGAGTACTCGAACCTGGTTTGGAGATATATGAAAACAATCACATACTCATGGAGAAAAATTGTGGTTATTGGAAAAGGAGGCGTGGCACAAACCATACAAACCGAGTTTTTCATACTGCATACCTCTGGCAGTGCTCACGATAGAGTACTGGAATTTGGCGATTAGGGTGTCCCTATCCTAAAAAAATTTTCTCTATTTTTTTCTTTTAGATCTTTTGGTATTTTGGTATGAAAAATCTAATATATAAAAATATCGTGTCACGGTGTTTGTGGTCGAACTCATCCGAAACGGCTTGACCGATTTGAATGAAATTGTTTGTGTATATTTGGTAGGTATGATAATAGGGTGTAAAGTATGTTTCATACCGCTAAGTGAAGGGGGCGTGGCACCTCCCATACAAACCAAATTTTTCACACTTTATATCTCTGCAAGTGTTCATGGTAGAGTACTGGAACTTGGTATGCACAAGACATATAAAATCAATAGCATAGTCATGAAGAAAAATTTGGGCTATTGGAAAAACGGGCGTGGCACCTCCCATGCAAACCGAATATTTCACACTGCATATCTCTGGCAGTGTTCATGGTAGAGTACTTGAACATGGTATGGAAATATGAGAAATCACTCCCATCCTCTTAGAAAAAATTGCGGCTATTTTATAAGGGGGGTGTGGTGCCTTTCAAACGGTACTGAAGCTATTACGTATCTTTGTATGCATATACAATTTTGCTAGGTTATTTAATATGGTAATGGAAATATGCCTTCCGACAACCACGAAGCCGTAATATTAGAAGATAAACGCGTCACTGAAAATCATGGAAGTGAACTGTTGGTGAAAATGTTGTACCAAAATGTTTCAATACAAAAAATTTATTTTGGGCGGGACGAAGTTCGCCGGGTCTGCTAGTATTTCTTATAAATTTTACTTTGGTTTTTAATAAGGGGCACATTTACCACACAGTAATTTTTCATAAAAATTTTTCTCCAGTTTCCTCTAGCAAGCTTTGGGATAATCTTAGAAGAAATAGAAATGATACTCTTCGCAAGAAAGTTTAAAGCCTTTCGAAACTGAGTAACACCAAACTGTCTCTCGAAGACTTTACGACATCCCTTGAGGTGATCTTCTACATTAAACTGCTGAGCAATGCAGAAGCAGGAACGCAGAGTCCTTGCGTGCATTGATGTTACACAGCACTAAATAGTTGAAGTAAGTATTGCATAACGTCGCTTTGATATCGTTGACGGTATAGAGGAAACCGACATATCGTAAGCCATTAGAAAAGATACAGCGTATGGCAGCGCTCTGCATAATCGGAGCGCTGAGGTCAAGCCCATCGGCTGGTCTAGAAATTAGGCTTATATAGTAAGTTACATAATCTTGCAGCGAAAACAGGGTATTGTTTATATTTCTTATGAAAAACAGTTTCGAATATCTTATTGCAGAAAAATTTTGTGCCTCGATGACCTAAAAAAAAATCCGCAGTCATTGGTTTTTGGACAGGCAAATTCACAAAATGCTGGAATTTACTGCAGCTGATTTTCGTATAGGCATACTAAAAATACATATACATATGTACATTTTTACATACTATTTAACGATGTCACCAGAAAAATTGCTTGTTATAAAATAAACAGCTTAGTCACTTTTCTTTCAATCCTTATTTTAAGAAGCGTCTGAGTTTGTCTGACCTGTTAAAGGACTACAAAATCAAACAAGTGCATCAGTGGATGGCTGCTACTTGTTTATTTTTGAGAACAAGAAAATTATGTTTTGAATTTTTGATAAACTCTACGGACAACCATTGGTTGCTTAAGTCAGCAAAACTGTGAGATAATTTGAATAATTACTGAAGTAATCAGCTGTCTTGTACTATATTATGAACTGGGTCAAAGGAGTACGAAACACTTTAAATTCGCCTGTAAGTAAGTAGATATTAAAGCTTGTAAGAACAAAATACAAATATCACTTCTTATGCTGAAGTTGTTCAGTCTATGTAGTCATGCAAGCATCTATATTAATTTTCCCTCCTCAAGCGCTATTTATTCATACACAACATCCTATTTTCCGCTGACTTACCCTATCTAAGTAATTTATTTGTCTCTTGAATAAGCTCTTTACTCTAATACAAAACACAAATAATCATAAAAACAACATAAACATTGACACTATCACCCTATTCAAACAACGGTAAAATCACGGACGAAAAGGCTGACCACAACAAATCTCTGATGGGTCATATGGGAATTTATGAAAGTAAATCTATGTTCATTCCAATATATAAGCGCTTTGGGGACACGAGCACACAAACACAAAACAGGACAAATTGTGAAAGCTTACGCAGATACGAGTATGATTAAATAGTCGACCGACCGACCGGTAGACCAAAAGGCGGCATAAACTAATAAATGACCGGCAAACGAAAAGACAATGCCGTAAGCCAAATGAAATGCCACTTGGATGTGAGTGAGCTGATAGTGAGATTATAAATACCGTTGGGACAGTTTGGGCGTGTGTCCGTCATAAAACGCAAAAATGTTGCTTTGTGCATATGAAAGCATAGTTACTACTATAGTTGTGTATGTATTAGTATGATGAATGTAGTTTGTTGGTCTTGTGTTATGCACATATATGCAACGTTAGCAAAAAGAAATGTGTCCAAAGTGATGAATTCTAGGAATACAGTCGGTTTAATTTCATAATGTATTCAGAACGGCTTGCATTTTATGGAATTACTTTTGATAGACCGGGGCTTTATACAAATAGACCCGCTGTAGTCATATTTTTTAAGTAGCTTAAAGCTAACCTGTTCCTGTCACAAGCTAATCCTATGGAACCACCGATTTGGTATTACGTTTCAGGAGTGATGCTTAACTAAGTTATCTCAGTTTATTGAAAGAAACGATGCCTCTGTCCTTAAAGAGTCGTAGCTCAGAGAACTGCCACATATGTGCAGTGAAATTTTTCACAATTACCGTACTGTTTAGGCGACTAATATCAGCTAGTGCCTGTCGGCAACCTAGACCCGCTGGGTGTTGCAGACATAGCCAAAGGTGACAAGTAGCGCTGGAGGTGAATAGTGACCGACCAAAAATTCGCTTATAAATATTGGCGATATTTAGATTTTTATTGCGTCGAAGACAGTTACCAAGGGAATGATAAAGTAAGAGTTGAAGTCTCTACTTAATTTTAAGGGCTGAAGTAAATTGGGAAATCTCGCGATGTATTTTTTTTTTCTTTTTGACTTGCCTAACTGAATATTTTGGAGTAATCAAGCACTTTTATGGATTACACCGTGCGACAAAAATAAAAAAAATTAAACCAAACGCAATAATCAATATACACACAAAACTATGGGCCAGATATAGTGAAATTGCGTTTCTAATTTTTTCTCTGACGTGAGGATATTTTTAAAAGGGCTTCCAAATTTTAAAAATAGGATTGATTAAAAAAAAATCTGTGCGATGTGGAATATATTAATATTGAAAGAGAAGAATCGGTAGAATTAAAAAAAATAAATAAATTTTTTGGTTCACAAGGACGAATAGGTATTGAAAATTCCCTTTTTATTAATTTAATTTTTTAAGGTAATAAAGTTAGAAAGGCGAAATTCGATGATGTGGTCGTGTTATACACGATCTCACTACTTTTTTCAAAAATACATATTTAAAATTTTCAAAGATATTCAAGGATGAAATGTGAAGAGGACATTTTCAGTCCCTACCCATATTGTTATTCTACATCAAGATAATACATACATGGGTCTCTAAATTTTATCTTCTGGAGAAGCTAACGGCGTGGTAACAAAGTTGCATTAAACACCCGAGATACGCACCGGAAACAGGCGCCGTACTTTCGATAACTAAAACCCCACAAAAATCAATTCGCTTAATTTGATGCAATAAACTCGCTACAACATAGTAATTGCCTTTCAACGCCATTTAGGCTTCTTCATTTTAAATAAATCGCATAATGGAGACATGCGGTTCAAATGCGCACAGGCCAAAACTCGAGACAACTCAGCGAAAAATCAACTAAAAATACCAGTTGCAGGAAACAGCAAAATGTGTCAGCTGCAGCTGTGCTGATGTTCGGTGGTGGTGGTGGTAGTGCGGTTGTGGCAAGCCACTTTTGTAGTGTAGCAGGCTTTTTGCGTAAAGTCGCAGTGCATATTTGATATCAACTGACGTTGACGTTGACGCTGACGCTGGCGCTGGTGCACAGTTTCACTGCAGCTTGCCTTCTACGTTCGTATGCATGTATGTATGTATATCTGTTTTCTAGTATTTGCACTCAATTCAGTTTATTTCTTTTGTATAGAAGTTTATAGTTTTATTTGTTCTGGTTGAAAATTTTGGTATGCGGCCCGTAAAGTGTGTCACATCCGCTTTTGGTGGAGCTTTTCTATATACACGTATGCCATGATGCTTTTGAATGCAAAGCGCAAGTGTTCACTTCCTCTAGCTGAACTAATTACATTTTTAATTAAGTTTTTAATACTTTGAAACCTGACGTACAAGCATTCAGAAATAAAAAGAGAAATGCGCTTAAAATTAATTTCATACAAAAAAAAAATAATTCTTCGCAATTTTATGTATACTTTTAGCGGAAATGCTTAAAGAAACTGATGCTGATAAAGGGAAAATACAATTGGTAGATATAGCAATTAACTCGAAATCAATAGCAGGATTGAATACTCCGTAGAAATGTCACCTAAGCACATACATACATATATACTATAAGCCTAGACCATACATATGTATGCAAGTAAATATATTTCTGTCAAGATTTTCTTACAAAATTCATAGCATAAAACGGCGCTGCTAGCTTTTGCTCCAACACATTTCATTACTCCCGTGGCGGAAAATAACTGACTAACTGGCTAACTTTGCCGCCATTGTATTTATGTTCATATTACTTTTGTTGTTATTTTCATGCTCTCCTTCTATATTTTTGTGTTTCTCTCCCTCACGGCTTTGTTACTTCTGCTTAACACTACATACTATTACTGTGTAACTTCATTGTCTGCAATAGAGTAGGTAAGTCGCCGCTGGAGGTCATTGAATTTTCAAGTTCTCTGTTTACAAGCAACAGCAGTCACGTAGTTTCCTGTTTTGATTGCCTGCCTTCAATTCACCGGCGTGCAACTGCAGATTAAAACTATTTATTTTTTTTTGTTTTTTTTTTTGTACTCTTTGCTGTATTTGCTTACAACTATGTATTTTAGTTTAATACTCGGTCGTGCAAGGCTAAGCAGCGCAAAATGTGTAAAAAATGTTAGATACATGTAAACACTTCAGAAACCAGCTCTTTACGAGAACAAAGGCAGAACAAATAAGTAAAGAAGTAGAACATATTGAAGCAACTGTAAGTGAGTTTGGTTAAGAAAATTAAAAGCTCAAAGAATTTATCGCGCTATTTAGATTTCCTGTCACTCATGTGAAGAGCTTACATTTGCACATGTGTGTACACTGTACATACGTGGATAAATAAGTCTTTAAGCTTTGTAAAATGGATCTTAGTGCAATAAATTTTAATTTTGAATAAAAATACATCGGTTCTTAGGAAAATAAGCTTTTCTTTAAACCTCGGACGAGTATTTATTTATGAAATACTATTCATAACCGCAGGCATTAAAAAATGTTCATCATCCGCCAAGGTGTCTATCAGAATCCTTATATTAAGAAATGAAAAACTATAGTTAGCTTTTTTATTTTGTAGATATGAAAAGTAATATTCACTGCTTTAGCAGGAAAGGAAGCCAAAGTTTGTCGGGCTTATTATTATTATTTTTTTTTTTTGAGCAGGAGAGATGTGCTTTTAAGCCTACCAAAAATGAATCGATATGTCCCTAAAGAAATTCCAAAATTTCCAACAAATTTCAAAAAATGTGGCGAGCATTCCGAAAAGTCCCGAAAAAATCTAAAAATTGCAAAGCATTTCATTAATTGATGCATTTCAATTGATTAATTCATTTCCGCATAAAACGTATCAGGCAAACTTGCCTTTTTGACTTTAATTAAATACCATAAAATAATTTAAATTTGTTACTCAAAATAATAATAGTAGATAACATTTTTTAAAAACGGAGAAATTGTATTCTAAAATGAAAATTTTTGATTAACAAATTCAAAAAGCGATTCCTCCAGATCTCTCCATAATTTGCGTAAACCATCACGGACTCGATAGAAAATTGTGCCTAACTTTATCAGATATTTATCCTTAATTAAAGTGCCATAAGGGCTGAATGGATTCTTTCTCTTGTTCATCGTTTTTTTAGCTTTTACAAAAAATAGTTTCGCGATCGGCGAATACTTGATTATCTAGTATTCCCAAAAGAACCAATATATTTGAAAATTTTATCGGGAAGGCTATGACAACTATCGCCTAGGTGGAGATCATTTCAAGGAGGTGGAATGCGGGTGGAATATCCACGAGTATCTCCTATGTCACTTTCTGTTACATGTAGATATGACAGTTGGTTAATTCTTTGGTAACCGAGTAGGATGGATTTAGAGCTAATCGCTTTGCTCGAAGTGCATATATTTTTTTAGACTTTTCAAGGTTGGTATCGAATACGGGTTAGTTGGATGGCTTTTAAAAATAGTATTAAAAAAAATAAAAAAATTGAATTGATATCTTATAAAAAAAGTAAATTTATTATTTTAAAAATTCGGTAGCAACACTATTTGGAAATACGCTGGAATGAAGAGCACATATATTGAGCGTATATAAAATATGCTTATTGAAATTAATGATTATGAACTAATGATCTAGAAAATACCTTTGATTTTAAACTCATATTGCGTTCTTTTAATCAAATTTTGTAGAATCGAAAATAAGTGTAGTTAGTATTTAAGCAAGTCATTGCTTAAGAACATGAATACCGTACCTTTATTTTATAAACAAAAAATTAAATAAATGTGGGATTCAAACTAGGTGGCAAACCTATTAAAAAATATTTCTGGTTTAGGGATTTTTAAAATACCTTTCATTCTATACCCACATTATGACGTTTTATTAAATTTCCAACTAATTTCGAATAGGTGGCAACTTTTAGCGAGTATTCTCGAAGGCAATACCTATCTAGATAATCTTATAAGCCAAAACATTATCTGTGTACAACGTTTCATTAAAATCGTTAGAGCCATTTCCGAGATATATATACATACATACATACAAGAATTACACGTTTAATGTAATAAGATAATAAAAAAAACGATACGATAATCTCTTCGTTATAAAATTATTAATTAAAAAATTCAATAACCGATTCTTCCGGATCAATCTCTAAACCTGTTCAAACTATCACTCGCTAATTTTATGTTATAACAAAAAAAAACTATCATCCTACTCTGGTCATTAAAGAACCAAACACTCCCGAAAGTAGCCCCACCTGCACTACTAATTGCTTTTTTTGCTTTGCAATACTTGCCTCTCATTATAATGACACTTCGAACGCCCCTAATTACGCAACTGTGTAATTTAAAAGCAAGCAAAGCCTCGTTTCACCTTTTCATGCGGGTCACTGCGCGCAAATTGGCAGTAAAAGCAGCATCAGCAGTGTCGGCAGACTTAAATAAAACAGTCAGAAAAAAAAACTACCATAAAGTTCTCTTAAGTTTCTTGGCCAAGCGTTTGTGAAAGTTTTGACATGGAACGGAAATTATGACATGCGCTGGGTCATTAGTTGTTTAACGGTTTCCGCGTTTCTTATTGCCAAAAATGCATATTTAATTGAAGAGATTGGCATAAAGTTCGGTTAAGCCTAAAGGCAGCACAAAAACTTATGAAATTAATGAATTGGTGCACAAAAGTTTGATAATTAAATGTGAAGTATGCTTTCTGCGTTTAATATATGTACAACTAACTGTGCTGCTGTTTTTCGAAATTTAAGTTTTTGTAATGATTAGTCAGCTCTTTCTGGATATTTTGCAAATTGCAATGAGTTTTTAACTTCCCAGGAGCAGCTGGCAAAAAGAAAATGCGTTAGTTTCTATAATAAGTTATTGCAAATAGTCAGCGCTTTCAAATTACTGTTACAAAAAGATTTATTATTATGTAATACTAAAAGTATTTAAGTTCATAAATCCATTGTTTTCGATGTCAACACCTTATCACTATCGTGAGCAATGAATATAAGATATTTAGCTATCACTATCACCAACGTTGAAAGATTATCGGATCTTACGCTTATAATTATTTTCTGATGAGCAATAATTTGTAAAAATATATACGTGCCAATCCTTGTCAAATCGACCAATGGTTGGAATCTATCATTTTTGATACGGATTAATTTTGGTCAGAACTTTACTTTTATCCTGTAACGAAGTTCTGCCAAGGGGTGATAGTCGGTGCTATAAAGAAGCAAATATATTTAAAAAAAAATTCGATATATAAAGAAATTACTGAATTTTGAACTTACGTAAAGTATCGTAAAAAAATATAAATTTTTGGCTACATTTTTTATGAAATACTAGTACCTGATCCTCAATTGTGGTGGAATTTTCAAGAAAGTGTAACTTAAGGATGTGAATTTTTAAATTTTGAAAAAAAAAATTGCCGACGACCTCTATGATGTAGTGGTAAAAGTGCTAACTGCCATTCGGAAGAGCGCGGGTTCAAGCCCAGGTTCCACCTAAATAACTGAAAGGAAAAAGTTTTTTTCTAAAAGCGGCTGCCCCTCGGCAAAACTGTAGGCCCCTTTACTTTGTGTGACGCTACAAAATGGAGGATAAGCCCGATCAAACACTAACATATTGCGTAAGCGCCAAACTATAAATACTTTAAGAAAATGCATTAAAAAAATTTAAATTTTTTCGACCACCACAAGTGCTTATAAACAAATTTTTTTTTAAAACCAAACTATTTTTCATCGTGCCTTTCGTGCTCGATTATGACGTATGTATGTATGTAGAAGCGCTCCTCAAATTGCTGACTCTTTATGTACCGAACACATTTCCAAATTTATCACTCATACGCACCGTATACCACCCGCACACGTTTAATGTGGCTTATTTGCATATACGGTCACGGTTTTTTGCTTACAACTAATGGCTGTTCAAGCACACAAATTTTTATATATGTATACACATTTATATATTTAAAATACATGTTTATGACGCTTTTTATTTTTTATTTTATTTTCATTGCTTTAACGTAAAGTAACTACTAACTCCTCTTGTTTACTTTTGCCATAAAATTTAATTCCCTTGAAAGGTGCAAAGTTAAAGCGAATGTCATTGGGTCAATAACATCATCACATTACGTGAGCAGACAGCTGAGCAACATACATACATACATACATACATACATATGTACATAAGTACGTTCGAGTATGCACAGCAGACATAACAACGAGCATATTTAGTGCCACTCAATAGAGGAAACAAAAGACTCGGTCAACAGCTACACAACCAGACAGCTATCAAAGCCGGCAAAGAATGACAACAATGGCGGCCAACAAGAAGAATTGCAAACGGAAATTCATGAAAGTAATACTTTATGGGAGTTAAGAAATCGAAAGCAATTTGATGACATGAAAAGTTAGAAGGCAATGACTTTTTGATGAATTGTATGCTTTTTTACAGATTTGAAGCGAAATAAGCTATTACTTCTTAACAAAATAATACATATATTATTTGAGAAAATGCAGTCTACTTCAAGCCAAACTAGTAGCAATAATAATAATACCTAATATTAGTTTGGCGTTTACGCTTTTGCTAAATGTTTAGCCGAGCTCTCCGCCAATTTGAGGTTGAAGTTGCTACAAAAATCGAGGGACCTACAGTTTTACGTCGCCTCGGAATGGCAAATGGATTTTATGAAAAGCCTTTTCATGGCTGAAATATTTACACTCAGAGGAAACAAATTTTTCTAATTTACATATTTGTTGCCCGGGCTAGTGAACGAACCCAGGTCCTACGTTGTGATAGATTGCATTTTCCTTGAAAAGACGTTTATCCTTATTCTGAAGACCCACAGTCAGTTAGTATGAACGAACTCAAGCTGAATTTCTACTACTCCAAATATTCTCCACAATTTTTTAGAAATATATTTACTTCCCGTTAACCTTTCTTTATTCCACGCACACCCTTCGATTCTTTTGCTCTATATTCCATTGCTATTTCGCATATTCTTTTATCAGTTCACCTCTACATGCACTCGAATAAATCCCGTAGTGACTTTTTAGGCGCCAATGCGCCTTTGAACGCAATTCAGAGTTGAATCGAAGCTTCGAGTAGCCAACGCAAGTGTTTTCCGGTTTGTGCTTTTGCTGATTTTGATGCTCTCGCTCGCTTTGCTTTTGCAGCACAAAGTAAATTTTTACCTTAAAGTTACGGAAGGTGAACATGCGGTTTGTTGCATGTGGCATGTGCCAGACAATAAGCAGACATAAATGTGTTACGCCAGTGAAGAGGTACTTCTATGAGCTTTTGTTTTCTGACCGTGTAAAGCCAATTGTCTGCCAAAAGTGAGTTGCTGGCTTAACTTCAGTTGAATTCTGTTTCACGTATTTTCACTTTCTCGTGCACTCAAGCAAATATGGTTCATTACAGCAATTTCAATAAAAATATTTCTTATTAATTTAAATTTACGTCACTTAATTTTGCAATTTTCTTAATTCCAGAATAATTATGAGAGCCGCGTAAACTTTTCGGTGCCTCAAGGCTCAATTTTTTCGCTTAATTTGCCATTTAGCTACAAAGGCGATTAAAATTTTACGATGACGAAATTTATTTCAGCAAGTAGTTATTACGTTGAGTAAATATTTAAAGAAATAATAACTTTTTTATCATTCCTGCCTGTTCTTAAGTATAATTGCCTCCTATAATCCCATTCCTATAGCTTCAAAATTTAAGCTTCTCATTCCCGCCATTGAGGGAAGTTATAAAAACCTCAAATAAATATACCCAGATCCCTCGTCACCCCAAATACAGTTCCGCCTTTCAACTTCAACAAATTTGCGGTGATTATATCTGCTTCCGTCCACCTACAACTATGCAAAACTTCACGCCTACATCTCGGCAAACTTTCTACCCAGGCTGCCGCGTGTAACCAATCGTCGTCATCTTCAAAATTGCTGATTCATTTGCATAACTTAACTGCAGCGCTGCAAATTTATCTCAGCGATAAGAAATTTCTCTTAATCATTGGCAATCATCTGCACCAACAACATTGCAGATTTACCAATGGGCGGGCGCGGTGGGCATTCAAAAAGTTCTATTGCTTTCTTGGCCCGCAGCTATTAAGAAGAGTGCGGAAATGATTTAACGCGCCGCATTGAAGTTTTCCTTCCATTGTGCAGTGATAACTGTGTTGTGCCGTTATTCCGGCGGAGTTCGGTAAAGTTTTGTGTGTGCGCAATTTCTTCCTTTTGCATCGAAAACAGAGCGAAGCAGTGAATGAATGAAGTTTGCATTTCTTTCGTTGGCTTTTGTGCAGCGGATGCAAATTATGATTACTTTAATTTCTTTGGTGATTTTCATTAAAAATTTTGTGCTGAAATGTAAACTGTAATGGTGTGCGTGAAAAAGGATTATTAAAAATATAAACATTAAATTGCATTTGCTACTCCAATGTGAATAATTGTATAATAATCTGTAAGTTTTTAATTTTAAAATAGTTCATAAGAGCCAAGGAGCGAAATGTATGTATGTATGATCGTAAAATCATTACCGTTATCTAGCATAAATATTGACTATGTTAAATTGCAAAGAATCGCTTTGAGACTTTGATATCTCTATATATTTGCACTAAGCAGTTCTGGGATAAAAAGAGGAATGCAAGTGAGGATTTATATTAAGAGAATGGATAAGTAAGTAACACTTATACTTATTTACACCAAAATAATGCTGCCGTCTGCTTATAGGCCATGTCTTGCGTGAACAACTGCGTTGAAACGAAATTGATTTTGCATTTACTTGAAACCTACATATTTACCCCTGAGAGAAAATTACAATCTCCGCTCTGACATTCTATATTGAATAACTTTTTTTATACATTCAACTTTTTTTTATGAATCACTGCAATTCTTGTAATAAAATGGCATTACGTCACTTCATAACTTAGATCTATCAATAGCCATTTGTAGATTTTTTTTTTTAAATACAGTGAGTACATACATACATATTTAATGGTCAATATTATTTTAACTTTTATGCAACAGCTAACAGCTAAAGCCACTTGTTTTGTGACACAATTTTAATTTTTCATATTCACCGTATCCTTTGAACCAGAATCGCTCCTTCTTCATTTTTAGCAGTACACTTAGTATTTCTTGCAGGGCTATTTAGTATCGATCCAACGTATTTGTAAATTACTTGCCAATGCTGATGCAATACAACAAATATTTGTGCATTTTAATTAAAAACCAATGTATATTAATTCACTACCTTTGAGTCTCATCAAAAAGGCCTGTCGTAAAGAGAAAATACAGAGAAAGCAATTTTAATTTAATCAGAGAGTAAGGCAGGTATCGGAATACATTGGATTGCATAATTAAACGGGAACGAAAAATGTACAATAGAAGTGGTCACTCGTATTTGGTAGTTTGAAATAAAGGAGCCGCGGGAAAAAACCTTGGCACTACAAAAATTGAAAATCACAAAATTCTTGTACCTAAATACATCGCACAATATGCCATGCAGAACAAGCTAGATGGAGCAAATTATTTTCGTATCGTTTTGGGGTATATTTAAGATGCTAATTTCTGGCATGCTATCTGTTTATTCAGTTTCGTTTTTGTGCGTAAGTTATAGCGAATTTTGCAAAATTTTTGGTTTCTGAAATTCGGAATGCTATATTTTCCACCACGATGGGAAACATTTATTTATACAAACGAGTATGGAAGCTTCGAACTCGGGCAAATGGGAAAAACATAGTGTAGTATACTTTGGTTTACGCCCACTGCACTTTGTGTTGCTTTATACTGAGTAGGCACTTGGAAAATAAGGTACTCTCTCGTCACAACATCGGTGTAGATAGATTTCTCCTGTAGAGCTCTGAAAGAAATATGGACCCTTGCGCTTTATCGACGGTAAATATCGCAGGCTATGGGACGATGAGTGAATAATTTTAGGGTCCTTGGTCTTGATAGTATTTGAAAGGGTACGCCTTCTCGGCGTAGGAGTGACTAAGTGTCCAATTGGCGTCACTTTTTAAATACTCGCATGAAGAATTTTGTAGAATTAAAAAATTATCTTTTTTAACTACAAAATGCATTTTCACCCTCAAAATACCCCGTAATTCCACCTACCATATCTACAGCGCACCAAATATTTCAGTATTTCAGTGTTATTTGAGTTTTGAATTCTAATAAAACTAAAAGCAGCAATAAGCGCAAACAATGTAAATTTTACTCTTTACTGCGGCCATTTTGACAATAAGCCCAATGGTAACACTTGCTGCCGCCATTGTTGGCAAACTGCAACTTTCCACGTGCCACCAGCAGTCGGTCAACCAGCAGGCGGCAACTGCAATGCGCAGGAAATTGTGAAGCAAGAATCGAAAGTTGGGCGTGCGGATATTGGCAATGTGCGCCACAGCTGAGCTTAGCTGCAAAGGGGTTGTGAAGTCGAGTAAAATAGTTGAGTTTTAAAATAAATTCAATGAAGTATATACATATGTATGTACATACATATAGCTACATTTATATGCTACTGCCGCTATGCTATTTCATATGCCCAGGTAAGTGTACCTATCTGTGTTTAAACTCTTTTCACATTGCTTTTGTTTTTGCTCGTTGCATTCACTGAGTTTGCCTTGCATGGCTATCTAGGTTATGGGAGCAGGAAGGTGAACTTGTCAAATATGCAAAGTGAGCAATCGATTGTGGATATTGGATATTGACTGGCTTCGTTTCGGTTGGCAATTGAGTTGGGTGTGCGCTGATATTTGCCCAAAGGCCTTTATGTGGTTACTTTTACGCGGTACTGTTTATTTTAATTGGTAGTGCATTCGCGTGAGTAGTTGCTTATTGCGCAACTTTGAGTGTGGTTTAATTTATTTTGAATTTTTTTTTTTTTATGAAAACATAGTTCGCCACTAAATGTGCTTACAGATTTTTAAATTTTTTTCTTCAATAAAGTTTTTTTGCCTTTATTTACTTCAACTATAATTGACACTTCAGCTTAGCTTGTATTTCACATTTATTGCATTTCATAAATGGACAGCGTTATTCATCTGTGCTTAACTCAGCACCAAAAGTAAAGTTGCATAAGCTTTCAGCATGCTTGCCACAGCGAATGCAACCACAATTCTTTTTTAATTAATTTGTCGTAATTGCATGGAAACTCGCAGATAGAATAACGAATATTCAATTAAATTATCGAAATTCTTCAATTACATTGCGCTCAAGTGTTGGCGTTGATCTGGCGAATATTGAAAATAATTGTATTTTAAATTAATAAAAATATTTCCAAGTCTATTAATTAAATTCAATAAATTCTGGAGATGCCTAAATTGAGTAGAAATTAGCAATTATTTATGGTTTCACTAGTGAGAAAGAAATATCATAATTTAGTTTATAAATAGCGGGTATATTAATTCTAACAAAAATCGTCAGTATGCAGTTAGTTTACTTGCCTTAGTTATCCACCGATGCGTGCGGAGTCAAAGGATATTTTCACTACTTGGACTAATTTTTGGTATGGTTTTGTCGATAGGCAGCACATTTAATTCCGAGTGGATTCTGCAAAAGATGATAGTACGCTTGAATAGCTGTCCTTTCTGGTAACCTAAAGCCCTCATTTGCCATTAGCAGCTGATTTTTCGATAAAAGAATCTGTGGTAAATCTAGCAGAGCGTCCGGATCCTATCTAGCATAATAAATTTTGAAATAAAATTCCGGATGCAAATTTCCACAATATCCTGAACAGCCCTATTATATGCACTTAATTATGCTTTGATATTATTTTTGTATATTTTACCACGACCGAACATAACAATTATGGATGAAAATTGTCATTGAAAAATTCACCATGAAGGAAATGTTCTAAAACTAGGAGATAGCTACCAATTGATTTCTTTTTTCACCGAGAAAAAAATTTTAAAATAAATTATTATTTGTAATTTTTATGCAAAATTAAAGAAAAAATAACAATTATTTTTCACCTTTATTTTATAGATGCAAAAAAAACAATTCTTTTTTTTATTTTTATCTCAATAATCTACAAATAACAGTTAATTTTGATTTTTATATTATATGTCCTAGATAACAGTTATTTTATAAATAAAAGTCATCAAAAAAATCAGTTACAGACTTTTATTTTTTAAGTAATACGTATAAAAGTCATTATCATTTTTCGCAGTTAAGAATGTGTTGGGGAACCAAATTTTACTACGACTTATAAAAATGACTTTTATAAGTATCATTTAAAACAAAAAGTCAGTGATTGGTTTATAACGATGACTTTTATAAATAAAAGTTTTCAATAACTGTTATTTAAGATATATAATTTAAAAATTAAAAATAACTGTTATTTGTAGATTACTTAGAGAAAAATCAAAAATAATTGTTATTTTGGATTTATAAAATAAAAATCAGAAAAAGCTGATATGTAAGGAGTTATTAAATAAAAGTCAAACAATAATTATTAAAGGGCGAATTTTTTAATAAAAGTTGTAACTGTTACGGTCCCCGATATTTCAACATATCTTAATTTTTTATTTACTAACTAATATACGTAGGCAATTAAATTCCGCGTTTTATTGAACAAAACAGCTACGAAAGGTAGATTAGCTTCAATTCAGTTTGGAACGAAAACGTCGTTAATAACACACAAGTTGCGACTAGTATACTAGTAAGTAATGAGTTTTGCAATGCAGCATTTTTTTACGAAAATCAACTCGTAAAACAAGTTAGTGCAAATACGGGTATAATGAGCCGTGGTTTGAATTATAATCAGTGTTTTGTAGCAAATAAAAAAAAACTTCCTTTGGGGTATGAATTTAAAATCTTAGTCTCGTGGAGTTATATATTTACATACTGTTGTAAATATGAGTATCTTCAAAATAACTGTTATCGCAAAACGTAAAGCATGGAAATTATTTGGTCGCAACACTTTTACCAAAGTGAGAATTTCCGTTATTTTTAAAATTATACCCCAGAGAGTAAATCAGTTTGACGACTGCGACCACTTTATCACCGCATGCAATTTGCCATTTGCACCTTCACAAATGCATTATCTGAAGTGTTTATTTGTATGGAGAATTTGCGCACATTGTCAACTGGCTTTGCACGACTGACTGCAGTGTAGAGTGGAAAGAACAAAAAAATAAGAAATAAAAAATAAACAGGAAATAAACGAAGGCAGTGAACCGATGACTGGCAGTCAAAACAGGAAACGACGTGAGCCAGTCATATTGGTAAACAGAAAACTTGAGGATGCAATGAACTCTAATCGGACATCGACGGGACAGGCATGGATGCGCAGCGATACAAAGGTGATGTGTAGCTTAGTACGTAGCGTATGTAGCTCTAAAAAAAGTTAGATAACTATACTTGTATTTTTAATGAATGTGCATGAACATACATGCATTCGTTGGCTGTATATACTGAGTCGATATATCTGATATCTAGGTAATTGGAAATTAATAAACACAAACTTCGTTTTAATTGCTTTTAAGTATTGATATTGTAATCAGTTTAAAATAGACGCTTTCTTTTGAAAGGGCTATGTATTAAGCTTAATTAATCAAATCGACCCACACATACATATTTCAGCATGCTTACATTTAGTTGACTTAAGGCTAAAATCTATTTGCTTGATTAATTTTTAATGAATATTCATTTACTCAAAGAAAATGGATTATTCAGATAAGTAGCTTAAGTATTTATGGTGTATAAATCTGTAGTTGATATACATATATGTATGTATGTTTATGCGGCTCTTAAATTAAATGACATAACGTAAAACTTACATATAAGAACAATGACTATAATATTTAATTTAAGAAAATATAAAATTTTCTACCAATTAGTAATGGTTAGAAAATCCACTTTTATTTAAACTTAATCTCTTACAAGGCCATTTTGCACATTTCCTTCTTTGTATAGAACTCTTGTTTAAGAAGACTTCTGATGAAATTTTATGAAAAACAATTCCCTACATTATTTTAACCCTCCAACCACATCTCAAATTAGTTATTTGAAGGCGTTTCAAAAACAGTGCTTTAACAATTTTGTTTACATTTGTGAACTTAATATTACTCGAATATATAGGTTCATCGGCTAAGGACTGCATTTTAAACTTGTTTTTACTTTTATCAAACAAATAAATTAAAATTGGCTAAAAAATGTAACTCTGGAAAGAGATTGGCAAAACAATTAAAGGTTTTAATATATGGGTCTTCATTTCGATATCGAGTTAAAGTTATTATTTAGATTTTTTAGATGTGTGTATATTAGGATGGGTTGAATAAAAAAAATTTTGTTATTATTTCCCGGCTACCATTAAAGTGCGGCGTGCCTACCATAAAAGTGTTACGGCTTCATTCATAAAAAATAAAATCGAAAAATTATATGAAACTGTCAATTCATAAAAAAAAAGCTTTTGAAACCTATTTTATTTTTTATAAATAAAGCCATAAAATATTTATTTACTTTTTTATTTTTATTTCCCGGCTTCCAATATCGCAATAGAACGTTTAAAAAGTGTATTGGGCCCCAAATTTCTCTTTTTTGGTTCAAAGTATCTTCCGACTGATAAATTTAAATGTTATTAAGCTCTTTGGCTCATTTTAAGACGTTACTATGCCGAAATCCTGTAACTACATATACATAGGTTTTCATACTTAGTTAGTGGAGGGGCTGTATGTATAATAACTCTTTTCTCTACGGAGACCAGCCCGATCTAATGTACACATGCACATAAACATATTCATCTGTTTGTATGTTTGATTTCAAATAAACTTTTTTGGCAATAACTACTCTCTTCTTCACCACACAATGTTTACCCAAAATGGTTGCAATTTTCTTCCAAAAACTTCCGTCAGCTGTTATTTCTTTTGGTTTAGGCTCTTAAGCCTAGGAATTTGTTGAAATTTATTGCGGTTCATTTTGTTATGCTTTGTTGTTGCACTTAACGCTGACAATGCACATTTGACACAAAGAGTATGTATGTATTTCGGTTGCCAAAACTTGTTGCGGCAACTAAAAATTTTCTGTTTGTGCATAAAGGCTTGTCTTTTACTTGTATAAGGAGCGTAAAGTTTGCTAAGAAAATTTCATATGAAACTGGGTCAAAAATGCAAAACACGAGTTAGCAATAATAATGGTGACATAATGAAAGTTGATTTAAGTTATAATGAAATAAGAAATAGTTACTTGGATTTATTACATTTAATAGAAATTTTGTACAGAAGTGAAAAGGTGAATTTATTCCAATTTTGTATGTTTGTTTTAAATTAAAGTATTTCCAAACCTCTGTGGACCATGTGCTAATCGTCTGATAGATTAACAAAATGCTGCAATATTTCACAATTTAAATCCATTAACTTCAACTCTAAAGGTTCCTTATTTTGTAACTTAACTCAAACTCACCTAAAAGGTTAACTCTGTTTTAGTTAACTTACAAAATTTTGTGAAAATTCTCAAAATTATGCTTGCCATGCACAACTGATCTATAGCAAAGCTGTAAATTTTCATTTTTTTTAAGCATCAAAGAAATTATCTCTTTTATGACAACAGCCAATAACTGCAAATAGTTTACAACCTGCTAATCCTCCTCATTTTCACCATTTTCATACTTACGAGTATATAAAATACTGATCAAATTTTCTTTTTTTATATTCCTCGACTTTCTACGACCGCATTTATAACCTTCTATTTCTTTTTTTACAATTCCCAGCAAAATTTATAACAACTGCTTGCAGCGAATGCAGCATGGCTTGTAGTATCTATTTTATAAAATGCGGAAGCACATAGTAAAAGGCATTGAAGCGGAAGCGCGAAGAAAGTAGGTAGTGAAGTGAACTCGGTTCAGTTCATTTATGTGTGCAAATCTGCGGTAAAAAGGTGCAAACGTGCGCTGGTACGTGCGGTATGGGTGCTCAACAGCGCGAATTTATAGTAAGGAATATATACTACGTAACAATGGCAAGCGATAAAGTGAAACAGAGCGAGTAGAACTAGTAAAGCTAAGCCATTGATTGGTCAAATAAAGAACTTTGTTCACCAAGTAAGGTATGTGGTTTTTTTTTGTGAAAATTAAGGTATAATGTCAAACTAATTTTATACTTAGTTAAAGTTATGGTAAATTAATATTTATTTATTCAATGAACAGCAAGCTAGACAGTTTTTTATAAAAAAAGACGCATTGTTAACCCTTGGTTTGCTTGCCTTCTTTTTCATTGTAATACAAATTTTTTCACAAATATATATAGTTTATAAATATTTGTTTATTTTTTTAAATGCATTTTATGTAAAAATATTCTTCATTTTAAATGAGAATACCGCCGATTCCTTCTTCATTTCACGAAAGAGGGAGTGAAAAGTTTAAAAAGCATATAAACGTCTCGCATATGTAGGTTATCAAAGCAGGGTTAAGTGCAACGTTTGCTGCATTGATGCATTTTGCGACTGGAAAGCTTAAGTTGTTATCTACCTTAGAAATTAGATTTTAAAATTTTTTATTATACGGGAGGCTTAACAATATCTACAAAATCCATGGGTGATGTGCCTAAGTTTATTATAGAAAACGAAGGCTTTTTTCTCTATTTTGAACTGAAATTTCTATTACACGCGATGTTGCAGCAGGCAGAAAAGTTTCCATAGTAGAGAGCTGGAGTGCCATCGGAGAGATATTTGGTTCGAATCAACCGGAAAAGGGTAAACATTTTAAAATTATTTTTTATTCAATTTCGTCTCAATGATACCTAAAATTTGTCGGCAATATTGGACAAGAAAAAGTAGACGGCCTATTAGCGATTAGTTATGATCGTTTCTGGCTTGGTGTATGACGCTAAATAATAGTTTTTTTTTTTTTAATTTGGAACTTTGATGTGCCAACTATAGGTCCAGAACTTTCTTTTATATGATTTTTTACATAGCTTAGAATTTTGCATCCTGAAATGAAGTTTGCTAGTACTTATGTACGAGTAGACACATATACTTCAAATTCAGGACAGCAAACCCATCTGTATACTCTGACGGGATTTCTCGAATTTCGTAAAACTCTCCGCCATAAGTAACACTGCATATCTTTTAATTTACAAGAGAGTCTGCAGGTCCGCTTTGATACATACATATAATGTAAAAGTCCCCATAATTTCGTTTATGATAGTTTGCCCGATTGCTTCATGTTTAATGTTGGCATATTGCCTGAGAAGAAATCGACGTTTTTATTAAAATGAATCAACACCGAACTCCCCGAAAAAAATTGGTCAATCGCCGATTCTACGCATAAACTTTAATTCTCCACAACTAGTAACATGCTTTATAAAAAATGTACCGAATACCTTACACTCTGAATTAAAGCCTCAAAATATCTTAATCTACTAGAGCAAAATACATACATACATTTGTATTTATGAAGAAATTTGCCAACTTGACAAAAAATTTGCTGCTTAAGTAAAGTGATTGTGTGGCTCCAAGTGAATTGCCCTTACTAAAACAATGCTTACATAAATCTAAAGGGATATCTATGTAATACGAGTATCATAAAAAATACGTCTGACAAAGAAGTAAAAGAATATTGATAGACAACTACAAAAAAGGCAAGCAAAAGTACTTGTAAATGGGAAGAAAATAAAACGCTTCATTTAACAGCTACCAGCAGAATATAAAGTACAAATATATTTGTGAATTTTTACACAAACACTCACATAAAACGTAGAAAATATTGACATAAAAATATCCTCTTTTTATATGGATGTTTACTTAAGTACGACAAAACCAAGCTATATGTACAGCAGTAAGTTGGATTTTAATTTTAAAAGTAGTAAACATATAAATAAAAAAAATAAGAGAATAGCAGCAGCAAGTGAACCGCATTTATATGAAAATTTATACCCGCAATCTAATCAACATTTTTCAAGTATGTAGTAACCGAAGCAAATATAATAAAATAGGAGTATTTTTTCGAATAGTGTATGCATCGAGAAAAACAATACAACATTAATTTCGTTATGGAGGCATTTTGAAGTGATTGGGTTCATTATAAAGGCGCCAAAATGCTGACAGTGACTAATTCGAATTATCATCGCATAAGAGTATCGAACAAAATAGTTGTTCCCACTGTACAATAAGATATTTTCGGCTAATCCAGTGCAAAGTTAATCGCAATCTTAGCCGATAGTCTAATATCAAATTAAAATTCAAAGTCAGCAGGCTTACTCATCGAAGATTTTGCGAACTCAACCTTCGTGTGACTACATTTGACAGGACTGAAAACTTGCGTAGGCGGCCAAAAGTTTACACTCATAGAAACCATGAATTTTGTATGAACAATCATTTAAACATACATATGTATGTATATGAAAAACACGGTTACGCTAACTGTTATACTTACGGGTAAATTTCTACATATCGAGCCCTAACCGCCAAAAGGACGTGAGCGAAATTTTTTCCAAAATTTTCTGTTCGATGCAGAAATTTTCTTAGAGTTTCTGGATACATTTCCGCGTCAAAAATAAAGGTTTTGAAAAAGTGTCGGCTAGG
The DNA here is from genome assembly GCF_001687245.7 of Rhagoletis zephyria. Taxonomy (NCBI): domain Eukaryota; kingdom Metazoa; phylum Arthropoda; class Insecta; order Diptera; family Tephritidae; genus Rhagoletis; species Rhagoletis zephyria. The sequence goes on along the minus strand of NW_016157157.1, from coordinate 360,200 downwards.
TCGTTTTTGCTGTTAGAGCTCGTATGAATTTATTTAAAAAGTTATTCACTAAAGCTGCGTTATGCAAGCCTTAGACTTCTTGACTTGACTTACCTAGAAACTTGGAAACGATTCGTAAGTATAAGTCAGTGCATCTACGTCACACACTACCATCTTGTTTGCCAAACAAAAGCTCGCCTGTGTAATTCCTGTCACATATGGAAGTACTTACAAAAAAAAAACATATTTCGACACGAATAAATAAAAAAGAATGTGTGTTGAGTAAAAATGATTTTCCATACATATCATATGTTGACCAATAGGCGGATATCCGGATATATGTATTCTAATATCCATTCTTTTTCCATTTGGATACGCATTAATTTTTCAATCCGGACATCCATTAATTTTGTTATTATTGGTTTTGATATTGAATGGATACCCGGATATTCGCATTTTTTAATCAGATACTCGAACATACGAACCATCCGGAAACTCAAAAAAAAAAAAAAAAATCGGAGGTAACTCCAAGCCCTAGTGACTACATACAGTATTGGACATATCTATAGCACCCCCCTTTCAAAGCGATATTGTTTGCCACTTATGTTTAATTATTTGTTTTTAAGAATTTTCAATTAAAATACTGTTCATTTCCCAACAAAACCCATATAAACCAATGTTTTAAACTTTTTAAAAGACCGCAAAAAAGTGCAACAAACTTTCTCTTAAATTTCAAACTTTTTTCTCAGAAGCTCTATAATTTTTTTGAGTACACAGTTTTTTAGCGCATTCAATTTTGTCCAATAATGTCTAAGTTCCAAGTCGCTAAAGATTACCGTTGATTTTTTAGAATTTT